>NC_067152.1:23800483-24005483 GCF_903995435.1 Acomys russatus
CAAGAGAGCTCAGCCAGAGCACCTGAGCTTGGCAGGCCTCATCCAGAGTGTGTTAATAGCCCCAGAGGCCGAGACTGGTGGAGCTCTGTGAGTTTGAGGCTAGCCTGGTCTACATGGTGAATTCCAGGCCAGCCTGTTACACAGCCCTGTAGGTATTAGTAAATCCCAGCATGGTGGCACCAATCTGTAATGCCAGTACTCAGGGGTCGAGGCCCTATCTAAATGAGAGGAGGTAGGGAGGTGAGGGTGGGGGCAGGGGGCTAGGGGGAGGGGGGTACATAGATCCCAGCACCCATGGAACAAGCCAGGCGTCTCAAAACTTAAAATTCCAGCTTTGAGGAACCAGGCTTCCTCCTGGCCTCTGTGCACATACAAGCAGCACATGCGTGTGCATACACACACACACACACACTGCATATTTATGCAGAGACATAAGTTTGAAGTATGTTATTAGGGTATACTTTCCAAATGTAGCAGGTCACCCAATGTGGTGAGGCCTGTTGGACTCTAAGCTTGGGAAAGCTAGGTCCAGATCGCCTCTGACTTGGGCCATAAGACCCTTGGAAGAACGAGCATCCTTTGGTAAACGTGGATCCAAAATGGTCTTCACTCTACAACCTGAAACAACCTCTTCATCTCCTGTTGTTCACTTGCAACTACTGCCTTTTGTCCCAAAGACTGTCCCCCGCCCCCTACCGTGGCCGAGCGCCCTGTACATAGGCTTAACTTACAGACAAATAGGGAGTGGAAGATTGCCCTGCTATTCCATCCCATACCCCTGACAGAGATGCAGTAAGGAAGTGTTTCCTGTCTCTCTTGGCTACTCCCACATCTCAGAATGAGAGTCTTACATCTCATGACTACTGTGTATATTTGTGCCAATTGGACTCTGAGCACCCCACTATTTAGCCAAAGCTCAAAGAGTTCGGTCAGGTTCACAAGTGGCTTGTCATTGGAATCCCTTAAAGGATTCAGAAGATTTTTTTGGGTTTTTTGTTTATTCGTTTGTGGGTTTTTTTTTTTTTTTTTTTTTTTTTTTTTTTTTTTTTTCCTGTAGCCCTGGCTGTGCTAGAACTTGCTCTGTAGATCCAGGCTGGCCTTGAACTCAGAGACTCTACCTCTGCCTCACTGGGGGTGCTGGGATTAAAGGTGTCAGGTATCCCACCCACCTCACCTTTAAAGATTTATTTTATTTTTTGGTTTTCAAGATAGGGTCTCTCTGTGTTAGCTTTGGCTGCCCTGGACTCGCTTTGTAGACCAGGCTGGCCCCGAACTCACAGCCTGCCTCTGCCTCCCAAATGCTGGGATTAAAGGCATGCGCCACCAGACCTGGCTTTAAAGATTTATTTAATGTGAGTGCATACACCTGCATACCAGAAGAGGGCACCAGATTTCATTATAGATGGTTGTGAGCCACCATGTGGTTGCTGGGAATTGAACTCAGGAGCTCTTGGAGAGCAGCCAGTGCTTTTAGCCATCAAGGCATCTTTCCAGCCTCCAGGTAGTTCCCCTTTTTAATCCAAACAATTTCAGCAATTTCCCAAAACGGATTGCTTCCTGTTTCCTCCCTCTCATCCTTTCAGAAGAAGCTTCTAGAGGGCCTGCCTCTGGAGTACTGGGATTAATGGCGAGTGCCACCAGAGCACCTGCAGAGGCAGGCGGAGCTCTGTGAGTTCGAGGTCTACAAAGTGAGTCCAGGACCGCCAGAGTTACACAGAGAAACCCTGTCTTGAAAAACAAACCCCGCCCCCCCAAAAAAAGGAAAGAAAGAAAAAGAAAGAAAGAAAGAAAATTGCCCTCCCCACCCCCCACACAGAGTACAAGTCGGGGTAGTAGCAGGGACAGATCCTCCTGGCTGAAATCACCTCTGGGCTTGAATAGGGGCCTGGACTGGAACCCAGAAGGGTTCTGGGCCCCTCTGGCCAGAGGAGAACCCAGCATGTGTGAGGAGGCTGGAGGAGAGACAGTGAAAGGTGGTCTCGGGAAGGACAGGAGCTCTGAGCTGCAATTACATTGCCAACCCCCTGAAATCGCCTGCCCAGGTGATTGGAAAGATCAGGACAGGGCACGCTCTTCTCTGCTGCATCTCGTCGGTGCCAGCGCCTACCTGTAACACTTGGTGGCCCAACTGAACCGCGTAGTAAACCTTCAGTAGGGAAGGGAATTCCAGCTGGACGCAAGGCAGGAGCTTCGCGTCACCTGGTTCTAGGGCTCAGGGTCCGGGGTCCGGGTGGGGCAGTCGGGGCGAGGAGTGAGCGGAGCCGGGTTGGGGGAGCCCTCGGGCTTCTCCTGCCACCTAGTGGCTGTTCTGAGCCAGGCCACCCAGCTGCCCTCTCTGGCTGGTAGTGGTTGGTGAGGCTGGAATAAATACTCACAGTCTGCCTTTCCAATCCTGAGGATTTTGCCTTGGCCAGGAGGGGACCCTGGTTTGTCCTGAATCCTCTGAGGGACAAAACCTCTTTCTAAGATGAAGGGAGAGCCGTGTTTTCTTAATTAATTTATTCTTGTTACATCTCAATGTTTATCCCATCCCTTGTATCCTCCCATTCTCCCCCCCCCCCCATTTCCCCATTATTCCCCTCCCCTATGACTGTTCCTGAGGGGGATTACCTCCCCCTGTATATGAGAGCCGTGTTTTCTAAACTCACTAATGATTCGTGGAGATGAGACTGACAACCCCACACTGCAGTGGGAACCAACCTACAGCCTGCTCCAGCTCCCCCACCTCCCGCCCCAGCCCCTGCCACTGGTTTGATGATGGCCAGTGACAGATGCCGGATCCCTGCCTGGCTTGGTGTCATTTTAGGATTCTGTGCAGTTCTCTAAATATGTGCTGTTTGGGGGCAGGCCTTGGGGCCTCTCTTTGCATCTCCTCTGGAGGATTTGCCCTCTTGTTTATAAGATAATGAGAGAGAGCAGGCACCCTGAGGCTTGCTGGGGAAGGCCAGCCTGGCCTGTGTTACTCCCGGGCCTCCTATCTAGCTTGCACTGAGATCTTCATTGCATCATGTTAGAAAGCAGCTGCAAGGATTTGGGGAGGGGCCAGACTCTGGGTGAGGAGCTTCAGAGTGTATCCAGGAGTCTTATGAAGGGGGGGAGGGGCGGTGCATCGTGATGGGCTGTGAATCCTGAGTCAGGCGTCCAGGGACACCTGTGTACACTCTGGTGCCTGCCACCTTCCCCAACTGACAGCCACTTTCCCTCTCCAGGCCTGGCAGCCTCAGCTGCACCAGGCCAGATTGCATCATGCTTGGCTTTGTTCTCAAAGAGGCAGGTGCAGGAGCACAGCCACTTCCGGCTCATCCCTTCCACTCCCTCCTGGGTCACCCTTCTTTCTCTCTTCGGGGCTCTCAACTCCCCATTAGAGGGAGGAAAGCAGAGTGGGCTATATCACTATGGCCACCCCCAAAAAGGAACACCAGGTGGCATAACAGGATACAGACTATTAGAATTGAGTGACAAGGTCAGAAACGTTCTCCTGCTTCTAAAGCTAAAAATAACATAAGCTGAATTAATTCAACCCTTGTAGGGAGTACGAAGTGTGTGTGGCTCATTTGTGTGGACCCAGGGCTTCCTGCTCATACTCATGAGTAACTTTTACTGCAACCCTGTGGGGTGGGGCCACTGTCACCTGTTCTCTGTGAGAACGCAGACAGGTGGCATGACCACAGGGTCATTTTCAGGCAGACCTTGGACTTGAATCTTTTCTTTTTTTCTTTTGTTAGTTTTTTGAGACAGGGTTTCTCTTGTAGTCCTGGCTGTTTTGGATTTGCTTTGTAGACCAGGCTGGCCTTGAACTCACAGAGATCTGCCTGCCTCTGCCTCCCGAGTGCTGGGATTAAAGGTGTGCACCACCACACTTGACATCAGTTTTCATTTTGACAGACTTGAAGCATCACCAAGAGATGGACGGAAAATTCCATGCTGTCCGGACCTGAACATTTTCTTTTAAAAAAGGTGGGCCTGGGGCTGGAGAGATGGCTCAGTAGTTAAGAGCACTGTCTGCTGCTCTTCCAAAGGACCTGGGTTCAATTCCCAGCACCCACATGACAGCTCACAACTGTCTGTAACTCCAAGATCTGACACCCTCACACCAATGCACATAAATTAAGAGAAAAAAAGAAAAAAGAAAAGGCCTTTAAAAAATAGTAAAAATAAAAATTAAAAAAGGGGGCTTGAAGCTGGGTATAGTGACTCATGCTTACATTTCTAGCACTCAGGAGAGAGCTGCAGGAGAGGTTTCAAGACCAGCCTGAGCTTCATAGTGAGTCTGAGGCCAGCCTGGATTACAGAGTGAGACCTTGTCTAAAAATATTAGACAGCCAAAGGGGTGGTGGAGTGACCAACACACTCATCAGGAGACAAGAGTGCTTCCTTGTCTTTTAATTTGAGCGAAGAAGTAATGTAAGTAACCAAGTAATCTGGCTGTGGCAGCCCCATTGCCCACTGCTCTATCTCTCAGGTGTGGCTGCTGCTGCAGATTCTGGCTTAGGCAGGGTATGAAAGGGTAAGATGGGGTTGGAGAGGTGGCTCAGAGGTTAACAGCACTAACTGTTCTTCCAGAGGTGCTGAGTTCAATTCCCAGCAACCACATGGTGGTTCACAACCATCTATAATGTGATCTGATGCCCTCTTCTGGTGTGCAGGTGTACATGCAGGCAGAACACTATACACAATCATAAATAAACAAATCTTTTTTTTAAAGATTTATTTATTTATTTATTTATTATGTATACAGAGCTCTGCCTGCATATACATCAGATCACATTATAGATGGTTGTGAGCCACCATGTGGTTGCTGGGAATTGAACTCAGCACCTCTGGAAGAGCAGACAGTGCTCTTAACCACTGAGCCATCTCTCCAGCCCCCAAATAAAAAATCTTAAAAACTAAACTAAAATAAAAGGGCTAGGTGGTGGCGGCGGCACATGCCTTTATTTAATTCCAGCACTTGGGACAGCCAGGGATACACAGAGAGAAACCCTGTCTCAAAACAAACAAACAAAAAAAAAAAACCCCAAAAAACAAACAAACAAAACAAAAAAGAAAAAGAAAGGATAAGAGCATGTCCAGAGGTGCCCTGGCCCTGCCAGGGGATTTAGTTGGCTAGGGGACTACATATAATGATCCCAAACTCTAGGCAGAGATGGTACCATTCCTTCTTGTCTGTACTTGTAAAGTGGTGTTTGAAGTGTGTGTGTGTGTGTGTGTGTGTGTGTGTGTGTGTGTGTGTGTCTGGTGTTTGTTTGCTTGTTTGTCTGTCTGTTTCTCCCATGACAGGGTTTATCTGTGTAGTAGCCTTGGCTGTCCCGGAACTTGCTCTGTAGGCCAGGCTGGCTTTGAATTCACAGATCTACCTGCCTCTGCCTCTTGAGTGCTGGAATTAAAGGTTTGTGGTACTGCACAGGGATTGATAATTTGACATTGGGGTTTCACAGTCAAGCTGCCATGAATTTGGCTAATAGGAATCTAGTCCTCAGAGCCAGACCATCTTTAGGGATAGACCTCACAAAGACCCCAGCCAAGCAGCAGCTATTTCAGCAGCTTGGAAATGGGTGGCTACCCAGCTTTCCTTTCCTGGTCTTTGAAAGAGGACAAGAGGGAATCCAGTGGGAAAGAAGACAGTCTAGCTTCTGCAAGCAAAGTGCAGCTCTTCCAGGGTCTGGCAGAGGCCATTTGGGGCGGGCGGGGGGGGGGGGTGGGGGCGTGAGGTCATGCTCGCTTGCTGGCACTCCTATCTTTTTAGGCCAGGACACACTTCATATAAAGGGACAAAGGGTCTATTGACCCCCATAGCCTTGTGACACCACCCAAGACTGCCCTCCCTCCCCAGGCAGCCAGCAGGGCCCTTGGGTAGCAGACAGGGGCCATGAGGCCACCTAGAGGGCATGGCAATGAGGCTGAGAGAGGCTACAGTGAGCTGGATGGGGAAAGTGGGGAGGACATGGGTGGTGGCACGGTTAGCCAAGGAGGAGGGCGGGTTCAGGGACAGCACTGCTATGCTTAGAGCAAAGATCCTAATATCCTGCAGTGTGGAGGCATGGGAGGGGCTGGAGACTCCAACTGCAATAGCAAATAAATGAGCTGAGTGCTTGCTTGGGTCTCCCTGCCCCCATATACCCCCCCAACCCCTGGCCGATAAAGCCCCCTTTGTCTGGTAGACTGAGATCTTAAACTCTCCATTTCAGCTTCCCACTCGCTTCTCCCTCACCCTCTGGTGCCTGAGAGAGAGAGACCAGGACTGGGTAAAAAAAATGTGAGGCCAATGTCTTGCCAGCCTGGACACTGGCTTGGGCATCAGCAGCCAGCTCCTGCACATGAATGTTGGGAATTCTACTACCCCATTCAGGGCAGGTGACTGTCCTCCCATGGCCTCTCTGGACTTCACTCTTGCCTTGGGGGCAGAACACCCACTTCATCTATGCCTATTCATGAGATGTCTCTCTCAGTTTGGTCCTGATCTGTCTGACAAGGGACACCCTGGTTTTGGTTGCCAAAGAAAGAAGGAATCCATTTGGCACGCCTTGGTCTTCACCAGGGTTGGTGGGCCTTGTACTTTTGTCATCTGGGGCACAAAAACCCCCTTCTTGGGAGTGAGTAACCAGGTCATCATCCAGTTTGGCACATGGCTGGGGCATGGCATGCTGGGTGGGCGACTGGAATCTCCATCCATCCCTGTTCCCCACCCCCACACCCCAGCCAAAGTCCTTAGGCACATTTCCAGAAAGGCTGGACCTTGGCAAAAAGGAGCTACCCCTGCCAGCTGCCTGTTCTCACCGCCATCACCCCGTGGAGTGGCACAGTGCCTCCCCTGTGTTCCGCACTCTGTGGGTATGTCTGCAGGCTCTCGATCTCGGAAGTGGCCCATTGCCATTTGGGCCATCGGGTCAGTTCTGGCACCAGGCTTCTTGGTTCCCTTGGCCGAGCTCCTTTCTGGAGCTTGTGAAAGAAGTGGGGCCCTCTTGACCGAGCTAGCCTCAGGAAAGTGACAAGGGTCTTCCCTTGAAGAGGAGTCTTCTCTCCACTGACAAGACCCTAGGGCAGGCAGGCAGCACTGGGGGTGAAGGCAGGAGGATCCCCTGATGTATGAGGCCCTGGGATGTACTATGTGTGACAGCGTGTGTGACTCCGCGCAGCTGCTAGGCAGTGCCTGTGTGCGAAGGTGAGCTCGTGGAGCGCAGCCCCCACCCGGGCGGGGGAGAGACGGCTGAGCCCGCGGAGGGGCGGAGTCTGCGGCGGGGCGGAGCCCGCGGCGGGGAGGGCTCGGGCGGCGGAGTCCAGGCGCTCCTGGCGTGGCTCGCGGTCGCCCCGTGCAGCTGCCCGGCAAGGGTGCATGGAGGGGCCGCCGCCCCCTACGCCCCCTGGGGCCGGCACGAGGAGGACGGCGTAGCGGTCGCAGCATGGAGCAGGTCAGCGGATGCCGGGTATGGGCGCGTGTCTCAGAACCAAGGCTGCGGGTGCGGTGACCCGGCGAGGGTGGGCGAGGCGGGAGCGAGGGCCAGACCACGAGGGAGGGGTGCGGGCGCAGGAGCTCGGGGCGGGGCCGAGCTTGAGGAGAGGGATGGGGCCCGACTGACACCAAGCTGGTGCACACATGCACACACGCGCGCTCTCGGGGCACTCCCCCATCGCTGATAACCAGGGAAGCACGCGCAGAGGGTGCACTCTGCGCCCCCTTCCCACATTTAGAAGACCCTTCCATCTCCAGTCCGGAAGGGAAGCCCTTAGCCCTTGCTCCTTAAACCTAGGCCTGAGGGGACATGGGCTCTGCAGAATGGAGGGGTGGCCATACAACTCTGTTGTCCCCCAGGTCCCCACCCTCCAGTGGGACTTAAAGATACAGCGGCCCTTCCCCCTACGTGTCAAGGGACTTCTCCCAGCCTGTCTGCCTCTTCTCCCAGTTACAGCAGCTGCAGCAACTGCTGCCACCATTTCATGGCAATGAGAAGGTGGGGTGGGCTGGGAGGCTCGCCACATGCGCCCCAAATGCAGCATAGCAGCACGGGCCAGGTGGGCGGCTGCTCACCTCTTTACCCAGGTTCCTGGCAGGACACTGAGGGTGTGGGGCTAGGCATAGTGGCCAGGGAAAGGCCCCCTGCTAGAGCTGTCACTCTGCAAACCCCAGAGAGCCTTGCCAGTCAGGTCAGTGAGTAGAAGGCCCAGATTTTTGGCTCACAACCCTGGCTCTAAGAGGGACAGCAAAGGATGGGGTGGAATGCCAGCATCCCAGGGATGCTGTTTCTGTGAGGTCTTTGGGTGGGGTTTGGAGTGATGGAGTTGGCTTTTCTGTCACTGGATATGCCTGAGGTGTTGAACCCGTCCATATAAGCATTTTTTCCCTGCTCTGGGCTCCTTTCACTTGCTTAGCCTCCACCAGTTGGTGTGAGGTCCTGGCCTCTTAAGATCTGCCCCCCTCCCAGTGAGCTCAGCCCCCGTCCCCAACACTGTTGCAGAGGGGTTTGGGCATGTGCCACTCGATGAAAGGGAGGAGTCAGCAGATGGGTGGTCCTAAATTCTGGAAGGTTGGGAGGCATCAGTGTTCTGGGTTTCTTTCCTGGGCTGTGCTGTGAGGTTTGGGGTGGGGTCATGGGCTGCTCCAGGCTCTAGGCCTGTTTGGCATCTTGGCCATTAATTTAAATGGCCAGTGGCAGCTCCCCAACCACCAGGCTTGGTAGGGGGAAGGGGACACAGCTCCTCATTTTTTTTCTTTTTCCTTTTTTAAAATTTATTTTATTTCATTTTATTTGCATTGGTGTGGGGGTAAAGGTGTCAGATCCCTTGGAACTGGAATTACAGACAGTTGTGAGCTGTCATGTGGGTGCTGGGAATTGAACCCGGGTCCTTTGGAAGAGCAGACAGTGCTCTTAACCACTGAACTCTCTCATTTTGCGGCTGAGTATTGATGGAAGCACCAAAAGAGGGTCACAAAATGCCACTGGATTCTTTAATATAAAATTAGTTTTATTTTGGTCTTTGTTTGTTTTTTGAGACAGGGTTTCTCTGTGTAGCCCTAGCTGAACTAGAACTTGTTCTGTAGACCAGGCTAGCCTCGAACTCACAGAGATCTGCTTGTTTCTGCCTCCCTAAGTCCATTTTCTTTTCTTTTTCTTTTTCTTCGGCTTTGTTTTTGTTTTTTCGAGACAGGGTTTCTCTGTGTAGCCTTGGCTGTCCTGAACTCACTTTGTAGACCAGGCTGGCCTTGAACTCACAGCGATCCGCCTGCCTCTGCTTCCCGAGTGCCTGGATTAAAGGTGTGCACTACCACACCTGACCTTTTTTTGGTTTTTCGAGACAGGGTCTCTCTGTGTAGCCATTTTTTTTTTTCAAGAGGGGGAGGCTAGGGCCACTGCTGCTTCCTGTCTCCTGCAGCCCCACCCCCACCCTAGTGCTCCTCCAAGTGACCTCTCTGCCCAGACATCTACATGCGCTACCTTTTCTGGTATCAGCAGCTTCTGCTTTCCCAAATGACAGGTCCCCCAGGCCCGCTGCCATCTCTCCCTAGGAGCAGAGCAGGACATTGGACTTTCTTTTCTTCTCTGCTTTCTTCTTCTTGGTGTCACTATGATCCCCAGGCTGGGTTCCTTAGTGCTGGGGTTACAGGAGTGTATTGTGAACCTGGCGTTAGGCCATGGGACTCCAGGCCTGGCTCCGGGACTCCTGGCCTGGCTCCGTGGAGCGCTGTTGGTAGGCCTGGGATGTATATTTCCAGGCTGCTATGAGAACTGCCAGCTAGGGAGAGGGATGGCCTCTGTGTGACAGCGAGAGGCTACTCAGCCTGGGGCCTTCCAAATGTGAGTGCACTCTTGGGATGGGCGTGGTGTGCTGGGATTCCTGTGTGCATTCAGAGTGGAGGTGCCAGCCTGACCTATCTAAGACCTTGGGGTGTTCTATGCCCAGAGGCCTGCGATCCTCTCTGCCAAGGGCTGGTGTTCGAAGCTGCCGGAAGCAAGGTTTGGAATGGCTGTTTCCGAAACCAGAGCTGCAGCAGTTCCTATTTTAAGTTCCCCATGTGCTGAGCCCTCTTGTAAAGCAGAAAGAACCTCCCTGGTGTGTCTGTTTGGTATGTGTGGATTCTGGCATGTAGGGTTCCCTAAAGGGGAGGGGGCTGGATTTGTCAGGTTTCCCCAATCTTGTGGCCAGCCCCGCCCCCCTGCCCTCCCCATTGGACTCTCTTCTCTCCACCCAGGGCTGGCTCAGGGCCAGACAAAGGAGAGAGGGGCAGCTGCTGGGGATTTCCAGAGCTTCCAGGGGGGAGTTGGGAGCCGCCGCCCACCTCTTTCCTCATCTCCCTTTCCCTCCCCTTCTTTCCTTTCCTTTTTCCCTGATCCTGATCCATTACCACCTTTACTCCCTCTCTCCTTCCAGGAGGGCAGCATGAAAGTGGAACAGGCCCCTTCTGTGTGGGGGCTAGGCAGGGTCTTGGTCTTTAGATAGAACTCCCTGGAACAGGAAGGGTCTGGCTGGCCTGACAGCCCTCCGCCCCCCCCCCCACCCCCACCCTGCCCTACAACAGAGAGCAAGGACTTACCATCGGAGGAGCTTGCTTGAGTCCTGAATCTGAGCTGGGAGAAGCTGGGTACATCGCTCACCCTCTCTGAGCCAGTTTCCTCATTCGCAGCAGACCTAATTATATCCATCTCTCAGTGTTCTCACGGGGTTAAATAAAATTAGATTGAAAAGACTATGAGACCGTCACTGGCACTCAACACAGTTCAGTCCCTTTCCCCTCCATCTTGGTGTTCCAAAGCCCTGCTAGCAGGTGCCACGACCTTTGTGAACCACTGTTCAGCATTATACGTCTGCTCAGCTGCTACTCTGGCCCAGGGGCGACACTATTTGATGACTTAAAGTTAAGGCACCTTACTGTAGGGCAGAGTCCTCACCCCAAGGCCTCATCTCCTAGCAGTCAGGCAGTTCTGATGGAGCAGAGTGATGGCTTCCTGCTGTGACACTTGCCCAGGCTTCATGGGGGAGCTGCAGCCTCCTGCTTCTGCTGGCCTAGGGGCTCCCAGCTAGCCTAATGCCTTTGGCCCCAACCTGGCCAGAGAGGTCTTTAGCCTCCTTTCCCAAAGTGTGTTCAGATAGGATTTCTAACACAGGGACCTGGCAGTAGGGATCAACTAGGGACTGACATCTTTTTGAACAAATAATATCCCCCACAGACACTTCGGGATGCCTCTTGCCTTTAATCTTAGCACCCAGGAGGCAGGCAGACAGTTCTCTGTCAGTTTGAGGTCAGCCCTGGTCCACATAGCAAGTTCCAGGCCAGCCAAGGCTGCAACAGTGAGACTCTCTCAAGAGACAAAGCAAGCGGGCTGGAGAGATGGCTCAGTGGTTAAGAGTGCCGCCTGCTCTTCCAGAGGTCCTAAGTTCAATTCCCAGCAACCATATGGTGGCTCACAACCATCTATAAGGTGATCTGATGCCCTCTTCTGCAGATAAAGCACTCATATGCAATAAATAAAATAAATAAATCTTTAAAAAAAAGGAACAAAGCAAACAAACAAAAGGCTGTGAGTCTGCTGAGTAGGGGTGTGGGTTTGCCAGAGCCTGCACCCCACTCCTTCCTCTGCCATTTGCCAGGCAAGGGCCTTCAAGGGTGTAAGCTAGCCTCCCAAGGCCACTGCTTTCTATTCTCAGTACCCAGCCTCTCTCTTTTGCTCAGGACTGTGCTTGCCCCCCACCCCTCTGTCCAAAAGCGCCTTCTGTGGATCCATTACTCTCCCTAGAGTAAGGGTTTCTTGAGAGAGCACATCTTCTGTTTCATCAAACTGTCCCCACCATTCTATCACACCCTGTCTCACATGCTTTGCATAAGCAAACTGCGGAGGGGGGCAGTGTTTCCTTAGGGAGACTTCAGAAGATCTAGGAGCCAAAAGCCAGGCTTGCCAAGACCAGCTCTCCCGCCTAGCCCTGCCCTCCTCTCTTTGTCCACCAGGGGGCACTCGTTTTCCTTTATTGGCAGGACCGCTGCAAACTCATGCCCTTAAATCCGCCGGTCCCATTTTGCAGACAGTTCCCCCATATACAGTGGCTCAAGTGACAGCTTCTTAATTTTTTATTTTTGTGACAAGGGCTTGTTATGTAGCCAAAGCCGACCTGGTACTTGAAGTGTAGCCCAGACTAGCCACCCTCCTACATCGGCCTCCTGTGTTGCTGTATGTACCACCACACCCAACTCAGTTGACAAGGTTGACTTTACCATAGTGTAAAAGCAATACAAATTCAGCAGGAACCACATTAAAAAAAAAAAAAAAGATCTCATAGCCAGGCACGGTGGCACATATCTTTAATCCCAGCACTCGGGAGGCAGAGGCAGGAGGATCGCTGTGAGTTTGAGGCCAGCCTGGTCTACAAAGTGAGTCCAGGACAGCCAGGGTGATACAGAGAAACCATGTCTCAAAAAGCCAAAATTAATAATAATAATTTATTATATTAATATATTATTATTATTATTGTTATTATTATTATAGATGCACCTCTAAGCCTGACTTAAGCAGGTGGAATCCAGGACTCCAGGTATGCTAGGAGAGCACTCGAGCACCTGAGTTAAATACTCCCTGTGTGTACTTCAGCTTTTGAACTCTGACCCTTTCCTGAGGTCAGAGGTCATATGGCCCTGTCCTCTGTGGCAGCAGGATCCAATCTGCAGCAGCCCCTCAACCTAGGGGGAAACTATCTGGAATCTGCACTGTTTGACTAAATCAGGATGCTCTACAGGACGGGACAGGGGACAAGCTATGTAGACCAGGCTAGCCCGAAGCAAGCAATGTAGACCAGGATAGCTCAGAACTCAGAGATGTACCAGCTTCTGCCTCCCTAGTGCTGGGATCTAAGGTGTATACCACCACCATGAGGGACTTAGGATGTTTTTGATGGAAGTGAAACTGTGCCTCGAGTGGAGTGTTTTCCTTACAGCTGCAGAGTGCTTCGGGTCTGTTATTAAATATGCGCCTCCCTGCCTCTCTCTCACAGCCACATGAGAGATAAGGCCTTACTGATTCATGTTAAAGGGTGAGAAGGAAGTTCAGAGAATGTCTTAGTCCTCAAAGTCAGACAGCTGCCTGGTGAGGCGGGGGCCTAGGCATCTCATCTCGGAACTCCTTTGATGCCACTGTTAACTCCTTGGCGACTCAGGATCCCTCGGCCAGTTCAGTGCTGCCCTCCTGGCCTCTGTCTGCCAGTTCAGAGCTGTCCTCCTGGCCTCTGTCTCATCCTGGTGCTGCTTTTCCTCCTTCCACTCAGTCTCCCACTTTGTGTCCTCAGTCTCTTTCCCAAACACAAAGCTTTTTTCAAATGCTTGGTTTAGTTTTTAATTATATTATATGCAGATGGGTGTTTTGCCCGCATGTGCATGCGTCTGCACACCATGTATGTGCCTAGTGCTAGCGGAGACCAGGTGAGGCCATTCAGTCCTCAGGAGCTGGAGTTACAGATGGTTGTGAGCCACTGTGTGGATGCTGGGAACCGAACCTGAGTCCTCTGGAAGAGCAGCCAGTACTCTTTTTTTGGGTGGGTGGGGGTTTTGAGACAGGGTTTCTCTGTGTAACCCTGGCTGTTTTAGATTCTCTGTGTAGATCAGGCTGGCCTTGAACTCACAGAGATCCACCTACCTTTGCCTCCCAAGTGCTGGGATTAAAGGCATGTGCAAATATTTTCTTTTTTTTAAAAAAAAGATTTATTTATTATGTATACAGTGTTGTCTGCTTGTAGGCCAGAGAGGGCATCAGGTTACATTATAGATGGTTGTGACCCACCATGTGGTTGCTGGGAATTGAACTCAGGACCTTTGGAAGAGCAGGCGGCGCTCTTAACCACTGAGCCATCTCTCCAGCCCAAATATTGTTTTCTTAAAACAGTTACTTATTGATTTTTGTGTGTATACCTGTGTATACATGCATGCATGTCTGCCACCGTGTGCATGTGCAGGAGAATTCTGGGAATTAAACTCAGGACACTTGCTTTGGAGTCTTAACCTGCTGCACCATTTTGCTTGGCCCTATATTTAAAACAACAACATTGTTTAAAGGGTATATTTATTACATGTGGATGTTTTGTCTGCACGTATGTCTCTGCACTCTACACGTGTGCCTCATCCCTGTGGAGAGCAGAAAAGTGCATCAGATCCCCTTGAACTGTACTTACAGATGGTTGTGAGTTGGATCTGAACCTGGGTCCTCTATAAGAGCTGCTGAGCCATCTTGGCACCCTAAAAGTACATGTTCTATGCTGGGTGTGGTGGCACATGCCTTCAATCCCACAGAGATTAATCTACACCTTTAATCTACATAGAGAAACCCTGTCTCAAAAAACAAAACAAAACAAAACAAAAACAACATGTTCTAAAGATTTATTTATTTATTTATTTATTTATTTATTTATTTCTTGAGACAGGGCCTCACTATGTAGCCCTGGCAGTCTTGGAACTCACTCTGTAGACCAGGCTGGGCTCAAACTCACAGAGATCCACCTGCCTCTGCCTCCCAAGTGCTGGGATTAAAGGCAGGTGCCACACAGGGCCAGACTATTTATTTTCATTTTAGATGGATGAGTGTTTTGCTGGATATATGTATGTGCACCTCATGTGTACCCACAGAGGCCAAAAACAGGGGGCTGGGGGCCTGGTCCCCTAGAAGTAGAATTACCAGGGTTATGAGCTACTATGTGCTAGGTACTTTTAACTGCCAAGACATCGCTCCAGTCCCTCCCTCTAACTTTTTTTTTTTTTTTTTTGAGACAGGGTCTTAATATGTAGCCCAGGCTATCCTTAAACATGCTGTTAGACTGCTAGACTGTGATGACTTCTGGTTTGTGATCCTCCTGCCTCAGCTCCTAAGTGCTGAGATCACAGGCATGGGCCACCATACCGTCCCTGTCCTCAGCCCTTTTCAAGTACCTGTTTCATCTGATCTGTGACCTGTTTCATCTTTACCACTCAGACAGCAGCCTGCCTGGCTTGCCCTGTTCCTCCTTCCCGCCCAGCTTTACCCTCTCCCTGTAGCTCTGCCTGCTCTGCACAGTTAGACCTCTGTTTGGCTCCAAGCAACCTGCTAGGAGTCTTCTCTGCCCCACAGAATGCCATGCCACCTTCCTGTATTTCTATCCTGCCTGTCCCTAAGGCTGATCTTCCAGGTCCTGTCTTATCATATGGTCACCTCATCCCTCATGGTCTCTAGAGACTCTTTTATTTTTTAAAAGAGAATTTATGTATTTTCATGGTATGTGCACTGCTCTTTTGGTTGTATGTCTGTGTGAGGGAGTCAGATCCCCTGGAACAGGAGTTACAGACAGTTGTGAGCCGCCATGTGGGTGCTGGGAATTGAACCCGGGTCCTCTGGAAGAGCTGTTAGTGTTCTTAACTGTTAAGCCACCTCTCTAGCCCTCTCTAGAGACTCTTGAGTTGCTTCCCTGTCTTACTAGACTTCCACAATCAAGACTCTAACTCAAGACGGACCAGACCCAGGGTTTAAGCAGACAGTGAATCCACCAAGTGTAGATTATGTATGTGGACTCTGGAGCCTAAGTGCCTGGGTTCAAATCCTGTGTGGGTTTTATTTTTTAAATATTTATTTATTATTATTATGTATACAGTGCTCTGCCTGCATGTGTATCTGCAGGCCAGAAGAGGGCATCAGATCACATTATAGATGGTTGTGAGCCACCATGTGGGTGCTGGGAATTGAACTTAGGACCTTTGGAAGAGCAGGTGGTGCTCCTAACCACTAAGCCATCTCTCCAGCCCATGTTTTTGTTGTTGTTGTTGTCTTTGTTTTTATGGTTCGCTTTTTTTTCTTTCTTTCTTTCTTTTTTTTTTTTTTTTTTTTTTTTTTTTTTTTTTTTGAGACAGGGTTTCTCTGTGTAGCCTTGGCTGTTGTCTTGGACTCGCTTTTAGACCAGGCTGGCCTCGAACTCACAGTGATCCACCTGCCTCTGCCTCCCCGAGCACTGGGATTAAAGGTGTGCGCCACCACAGCCCTGGCTGCATGCCTTTAACCTTGATATTATACTTGAGAAGCTGAAGCAAGCGGATCATGAGATCCAGGGTAGCCTCAGCTGCTTGGTGAGCTCCAGGCTAGACTAAGCTTATTGGTTGAGGCCCTGCCTGAAAACTCAGCCCCCAAGGCAAAGTAAAGGGAGCCTGCGGAGATGACTCAGTTCAGTGCTTGCCGTACAAATGTGGGGGCCTGAGTTCAGACTCCGAATGCCCAGGGAACCAGGCGCAGCTCATTTCTGTAACCCAAGTGCTAGGGAAGGGGAGACAGGGGGACCGCAGAGTTCTGGGTTCAGTGAGAGACCCTGTCTCAGGGAACAAGATGGGGTGTAACTGAGGAAGATACTCAATGTTAGCCTCAGTCTAGCACACACACACACACACACACAATTCACACACCCTCTCACACATACCCACATACACTCTCACACACATACAGACACTCACACACACATACACACACACACACACATACAGACACTCACACACACATACACACACACTCACACACACATACACATACACACTTGCATGCATAAACACTGTATACACATGCACCACCCACGAACCAGACTAAAACAAAATCCACAAATGTATGTAAGTTGGTTGAAGCCTAGATTCCTTACCCATTAAACAAAGCAGTAAATACTGTCCATGGCAAAGCCTTCGTAAGTGTTAACCAAGGCAGTAACTCACCATTTGAGGCCTGGCCTGCTTACTCTCCTGGGAACATCCTCCATCTACGGTCTAGCAGTCTAAGCCTTGAAATTGTTCTAGATTCTTCCATTTCCTTCCTTCTTCACTTAGTACGTTACCAAGTTCCAAAGCCTCTGATATTTGTTGCTCCCTGCCCCTCTTTCCGGTAAATCCCACTCCACCCCGATCCCTAACCTCCTCTCTTACTGTCTTCAGTTCCTGTCCTCGCTGCGTGTCAGAGGGAACATTGCACACCGCTCCCTCAAGTTTCTGCCAGACCAGGCCAAAACCTAAGTGCCTGAGCCCAGTCTCTCACATCCTCCTGTTTCCTTCCTCATCCCTTCACACTTCCTGTCCATACACCACTGGAGCCCTCCCTGCCTCTGCCCATGGGAAACCTTCTCCTCAGCTCGCTTCTCCCCCCCACCCCCAATCACCTCATTCAGGTCTGCTCAGCCGAGAAGCCCCATGGAGCAAGAGGCAGCTCCTGCGGACAGCCCTTCTGTCTCTCCAGCCTTCCATGGCTGCTCTGGGGTCTCACCATGTAATCCTGGAGTTAGGATGACCAAGCAACTGAAAGGAAGGAGCAGGGCTTGATGCCTACATCCCCAGGGCCGCCTGCCACACCCTTGAAGGTCTCATGTTTCCTGGGGTAGGACTCTGAGTCAACAAACCATGACTGGACTGGTGGAGGGCTTTAGAAAGATGAGTGTATAGGGGATCCCTGGGAGAACACTCAGCGAGACCACTCTTGTCCCAAACCCCAGAGTAAGATCCTACAAGGAAGAAAGTGGGTCTTCTTTGGGCGGAAGGCAGGATGTGCAGACAGGAGAGAGACAGGGAGTCAGGAGAGATAGGGAGGATGGGGGGGGGGCGGCAGAGGGAGGGGGGGGGGGTGAGGTTGGAGAGAAGGCCAGAGGAGATGGATAGGAATGAGTGGCAGGAGGGGGAGGGGGTGTAGGTCAAGGTGCAGGAAGAGGTGGGAGGGGCAGCAGGGTGGGGGAGAGTACACTTTCTGGGAAGTGGGAGGGGGTGCATTGTGGAGGGAGGAATTGGCCCTGGCGCTTGGCGTGAGCTCACTTCCTCTTAACTGCCTCCTGTAGGGTCTGAGGGCTTCAGGCTCTGGAAAAAGTGAGCCAGGGGTACCCAAGGGGCCACCACCTCCTCCCTGCCCCCACAGCCTCAGCTCAAGTCTGCTCTCCTTACAGAGACAACCCTTTGTTCTGGAAGGAAAGGACCCTTGTGCTGTGGGGGGTGGGTGGGAGGGGGGGGTCAACATGCCTCGGAACACTGGAGCTACAGGCAGAAGGGCAGGGACTGGTTCTCTGTTGAAATGGAGAGGATCCAGGCATTGTGACAGGTTACAACCTGTTGGTAGGGGGGACTTTTAGGAGTAGGAGGGTAATTCTGGCTTCTGACCTTGATGGGATAAAAGAAGTCAGAGAAATCTTTCTAGGAGAATCCTTTTAAGTGCAAGGAACTTAAAAGCACACAGTGTGAGCCTGTCAGTGTGCCTTCGGGCTCTCAGGCTCTCAGGAGTAGGGGTGGCTTGGTTGACATCTCACCAGTCCCACAACCTGCATTTCTGAGCCTGAACAAGTAGCAGGGAGTGAGTGGCCTTGGGTACTTGGGTCTGTCCTGCTGGAGCTGGTGGTAAAGTGAGCATCCTTATGCGTTCTCCCAGCTCAGGGGCTGGTTTTTCTAGCAGACAGTCTTTCTGCTTTGCCTGCCTTTCTTGAAATCAATGACTAAGCCTGGCCTGGTGGCGCACGCCTTTAATTCCAGCACTTGGGAGGCAGAGGCAGGTGGATTGCTGTGAGTTTGAGGCCAGCCTGGTCTACAAAGCGAGTCCAGGACAGCCAAAGCTAACACAGAGAGACCTTGTCTTGAAAAAAAAAAAAGAAAGAAAGAAAGAAAAGAAAAGAAAGATTGAAATGACTATCTTGGGGGAATATTTAATATTTAATATCTGCTTTTCCTCCAGTACATAGTCTGGGGCAAGAAAATACTGCAAGAAGGAGCCACGTGTGGCAGCTCATGATTATTATCCCAGTCGTCAGGAAACTGAGGCAGGGAATAAGGTTCAAGGCCGCTCCACTCTGTCTCAAAAACATCAAACCAAAGTCATCCCAAAGAAAACCCCCAAACACCACCAGGTGTGATGTTGAACCCTTTTAATCCTATCGCTAGGGAGGCAGAGGCAGGTGGATTTCTGTGAGTTAGAGGTCAGCCTGGTTTACATAGTTCCAGGCCAGCCAAGTCTGCATATTCTATAAAAAGAAGAAAGACACAGACCCCCTAAACAAACAAAAAAATCCTGTAAAAAGGCTGAGGGAGAAGTTAGCATAGCCTGGAGGAAGAGGAAGGGGGAGAGTTAGATAGCAAAAAGAATTTCCCAGCTCGAGGAAGGACAAAGGACATAGTGGTCCTCGCTGGATTGTGTGGGGACATGGGGGGGGGGGGATGGCACGGGGGGGGGTTCTGTCTGAGGCCTGGGAAGTGAGTGGCTGGCTCTTTAGGCCTAACTCCCAGTGAAGCAAGAATGGTGGCTGGGGGGGGCTGTTTCTTTATAGGTGTGCTTCATGGGGGGTGGGTGTGAATCTTTGCAGATCCAGAGGTGTGAACCATAGTACTGCATTGCGGTGGGTGCCAAAAGTCTGGGGTGGTTGTTGGACCTCCCTTCCAGCCTTGACTGATGCCGTGGGATCCTGTCTGAGACTCCTCCTGGGAGGGGGCTTTTCTAGATGAGGAGCAATGCCCCACACTATATCTGGTGTGCCTCAGCTTCCATGAGCCTCTGGTGCAGTGGTTCTCAACCTTCCTAATGCTGCAGCAGTTTAAAACAGTTCCTTGTGTTGTGGTGATCCCCAACCATAAACAATTTTTTTTTTCTTTTCTTTTCTCCTCTCCCTCCTCCTCCACCTCTTCCTCCTCCTCCTCCTTCCTCTTCTTCCTCTTCTTTCGTTTTTCGAGACAGAGTTTCTCTGTGTGATATAGCACTGGCTGTCTTGGAACTCTCTTTGTCAACCAGGCAAGTCTCAGACTCACAGAGATCCACCTGCCTCTGCCTCCCGCGGGATTAAAGGCGTGCAGCACCACCACCCGGCTTAGTTGCTACTTCATAACTGTAATCTTGCTACTGTTATGAATCGTAACATAAATATCTGACGTGCACAATATCTGATATGCGACCTCTGTGAAAGGTTCTTTCGAGGCCCAAAGGTGTCACTGCCCACAGGTTGAAAACCGCTGCTCGGGCGAGCGAGATGGCTCAGAGGTTAAGTAAAAGCACTGTCGGCTCTTCCAGAGGTCATGAGTTCCAATTCCCTGCAACCACATGGTGGCTCACAACCATCTATAATGCGACCCGATGCCCTCTTCTGGCATGCAGGTGTACATGCAGACAGAGCACAGTATACATAATAAATAAATAAATCTTTTTAAAAAAGAAAGAAAACTTCTGCTCTAGAGTCTTCTCCCTAAGCCTTGTTCGTTCTTTCCTGGTCTGACATGAGGTCAATTCTCCGCCACTCACAGGCTTTCTGGGCCTCTGGGTCCATTTCTGTCCCTCTCTGGCTGCCTTTCCCTGTGCTATTGGGTGTGGGCCCTCGGCCTCTTTCGTACTCACCGATTCTATCTGGACAGGTCCCCTGGAGGCCCTCTTCCGAAATTTCCCTTGAGATCCTGTCTCTGGGCCAGGCTTGGTTCTGACCCATGGCTCCACGCATGGTACACGAAGACCCCTGTCTCGGTTCCCTTTACTTTTCTGTGCACTGTTTAGGGAGGCCCCAAGCCGAGCTTGGTCAGGAGCGTGGCTTGTTGGGGCGGAGCGGGCCGTCGGGGCGGAGCAAATCAAGCCCCGCCCCTTATGGCCCCGCCCCCTCGGTTCCCAGTTCCCCGCCCCCTGGGCCCGGGACGGTGCCCCCAACAGTGCCCTGGCCGCAGAGCCTCCACTGCGGCCCGATGAATGGAGTCGCCTTCTGCCTGGTCGGGATCCCGCCGCGTTCGGAGCCCCGGCCCCCGCAGGTGAGGACTCAGAGCTCGGATCAGGCTGGGCGGGACCAGGGACGACGTCCGGGCTGGGGTCACAGCGCCCACGTCGGTGGGTACTGCTATAGGAGATTGGTGTCCCGCTGGGGAGCCGCAGGAGGAACAGCAGCACTATGCAGGGACTTGGAGAGGGGCTCCGCATAGGGACCCCAACGGGCCCGAGGCTACCGGGCCGGGGCCACACAGCTGGTGATGGTGCCAGGCCCTGGGCGGTCAGGCAGCGGGGGTGGGAGGCCCGCGCCTTTTGTCCGGGATTTTCAGGCGGGGCGCCCGCCGCCGTTTCCTCTGCCCAAGTTTTCGTTTTCCGTTGGCGAGGCCCCCGCACAGCTGGAGCCACAGGGAGTGGGGGAGGGGTCCCAGGGCGGGACGTCCTCGGCTCGCCCCCTCCGGGTGGGGCTGCGTTGTATGGCTTAGAAACTCTGGGCACTGGGACCCTAGCCTTGCCCGGCCCTCCCCTCTGCCCGCTCCAGCTGTGGGTGGGTCAGGGAGTGGGGTGCCAGGGGCATTACTCAGCGCTGGGCTGCTTTGCTTGGGTTCTTTCATCTGCCAGCTGCTGAGGCTGGGGAGGGGCCCTCACCTTCTCACCAGAGTTTGTCCCCTGCCTTGGAGTGTGGTTGCCGGTCCTGCTCAAGCACACCCCCCACCCCAACTCACAGGGGCAGGGCAAGCTGAAGGGCTGAACAGTGTGTGGCTAGTAGTTTTCCTGGCTTAGAGTCCAGTTGGAGGGTCAAGGCCAGGATTGAGCCACTCCCTCTTTTGACACTCCGGCGGGCTCCTACCCTCCGGGTGTTGGTCTGGCGGGCACGTACTTTGTAAACTCTTCAGGAGATTCTGGTGTCTGAACTGGATGTATTAAGTTCTTCCGTCGTTGGCTTCTACCCTTCCTTCAGCCAAAGTGTGTTTCCTAATTATAAACTTGAAATTCAGGATGGACAGGGGGCGGGAGTGGAGGTCATTAAGCTTGAGTCCTTCAGATTCTGCCCCCACCAACAATACTTCATCCCTGTCCCCTTACTGTCTCCACCCCTACCCCCTGTGGGCTTCTGGTGGGTGGCCTTTGATCCCACGTGGTTTTCCCCTCTGCCAGGCAACAGCCCCATTTTCAAAGTGGCCAGCGCTGACAGCAAGAGATTTGAATCTTCATTGCAAAACTAGTCATTTGCCCAAAGGCCCCCAGCCCTGGTGGCTTCCTTCAGTTGCCTACGTGTGGTTGGTCGGATCTACCGGAGTCGGCTGGGAACTCCAAGGTCCTGTGTCCCCTGCCCTCCTGTCTCCTTTCAAATGATAAGAAAAGCGGATCACCACCATGCAATGCTAGCTTCGAGGGTTGTGTAGTAAAAGTGTTAGTTCCTACTACATTTTTCTTGTTGGCTTTTCAAGACAGGATTTCCCTATGTAGCCCTGGCTGTCTTGGAGCTCGATTTGTAGACCAGGCTGGCCTTGGACTCAGATAACCACCTGTCTCTGTCTCCCAAGTGCTGGGATTGAAGGTGTACATCACCGTGCCTGGCACTGTTAGTGCCTGTTTTACAGATAGGGTCTGACCTAAAGGTCTGGGGACCTTTCTGGTGGTGGGGAGTTCCGGCAGGAAATAAAGTTCGAGGGGAATGTTTTTAGGGAGGCAGCTTGGATACTGTTGGGATGGGTGGGGCAAGTTCTGTGGCTCCCAGCTGAAACTGTGGGCAGTGGACCTGGGAACAAGCCTCTGTGTGGGCGGTGTGGATGAGACCTTCTGTGTCCTCTCTCAGGGCAACCCTGAACTCATGGCGAAAGGATGTAGTGATGTTGGCAGAGTTGCGAGTGGGGGTGAGGGAGGGTGCGGCAGGGCAGAGCAGGACAGTGGAGGAGTGGGCTGTGGGTTGCGTCACCACTCATTGCAAGGATGCTTCAAAACGTCTCTTCTTGTATCAAGTTAAAAGACAGACTGTAGCTGGGTGTGGTGGTGCACGCCTTTAATCCCAGGAGAGGCAGGGGCAGGTGAACTCTCTTGAGTTCGAGGCCAAGCTGGTTCACATAGGGAGTTTGAGGACAGCCAGGGCTACATAGAGAAACCTCGTCAATGATAATATAAAAGATGGACTACACAGTTGGTGACTGGACTAAGTGTTGAGGTGAGGAATTGGGCTGGCTTTTCAGGAGAACTTCCAGGGACAGGTTTGTGAGCTGTAGCATCCCAGAGCAGTCTGGTACGTGGTAGAGATGTTTCTTCCAGTAGGTGGATTCCAATGCAGATATCTAGAGTGATCCAGAGACCATGCAAATATATTCAAATGAGCATGTATACTAGTGCCTGAGATTTTTTTTGAGATTGTTATTCTATTATTATTATTGTTGTTGTTGTTGTTATTTTGTTTAGAGACAGAGGTTCTCTGTGTGTATCCTTGGCTGTCCTGGAACTCACTTTGTAGACTAGGCTAACCTTGAACTCACAGAGATACCCCTGCTTCTGCCTCCCAAGTGCTGGGATTAAAGATGTGAGCCATTTTTACTTTTTTAAAATTTAATTTATTATCATTATTGTTGTTGTTGTTGTTATTTGGTTTTTCAGGACAGGGTCATTCTGTGTAGCTTTGGCTGTCCTGGACTCACTTTGTAGACCAGGCTGGCCTTGAACTCCTGCCTCTGCCTCCCAAGTGCTGGGATTACAGGCGTCAGCCACTGTGCCCGGCTTGGTGTGCATCATCCTAAGAGAGTTATTCTATCCAGGCTGGCTTTGTCTGTCTCAGTCTCCACAGTGATATAGCTTTGGTAGCAGTCCCTCTGGATCAGGATTGATATAGCTCATTCTTGTGTCACGGCACCCCCTGAAGGGAAATACTGTCTGTCAGCACCCCATTCTACAGTTGAGGTCACTGAGTACTCGGAAGGAACAGAGCAGGGGAGGAAAGGGCCCCTGGGCTCTAGACTTATGCCTGGCCCTCAGTGTCCCGCTGCCACTCTGCCTTGAGTCTGTGCCCATTTAAAAGAGTCCAGGTCTGGCAGGGCATGGTGGCGCACACCTTTAATCCCAGCACTCAGGAGGCAGAGGCAGGAGGATCGCTGTGAGTTCCAGGCCAGCTTGGTCTACAAAGAGAGTCTAGGACAGCCAAGGCAACACAGAGAAACCCTGTCTCGGAAGAAGAGAGAGAGAGAGAGAGAGAGAGAGAGAGAGAGAGAGAGAGAGAGAAAGAGAGAGAGTTCAGGCCAATTCTTCCTCCTGTTGGTTTAGAGCCTGATTGCTTAATTTGGTTGGTTGTCAGGGTGGCACTGCCTCAGGTGTCCCTTGGTGTTTGTTGGTGGGGTCATCTCATGGTTTTCAGCCCCCCCTCCCTAGGCAGCGCTCCGGCCTCCACTGGCACTCTCCTAGAGGGCTTCGTCCCTGCTCTGTTGGCTGCATTGGTTCAAAGGCAAGGTATCGGCTTGGTCAGGGATTTAGACAAAGCCTGGTCTTAATTTTCCTGCTCTGCCACTGGCCTCTGTCATGAATAGGGCCTGTGCGAGCTGGCACTGCCTCTCCCCACGCTCAATCTCCCTCCCCTTTCAAACAGCCCGACTTCGGATCTAAGCCCCTGTTTCTCGTGAACTTGTGCCAGTGTGTCAGCAGGGTAGTGCCAGGCTGTCCTGGGAGCGTGTCTTCTCTACCCTCTCAGGAATAACATCAGACCCAGATGGCCTTGGCTTTGGACATGGGTAGCCCTTGGGAGACATATTCATTACCTGTCAGAGTGGTCAGTACCAAAGGGCCTGCCGTGTTCAGTTTCTCATGCTACAGAGGAAAGGATGCTCGGCTGTGTCCTCGGCTTGTGAGTAGCGCATGAAGACTTGGGTCCTTTGAGCCCCAGGTCCTCGGGGGTTCTGTCCGTAATGCTGTTTCCCCCATACCCCATCAGTGCTAGTC
The DNA here is from genome assembly GCF_903995435.1 of Acomys russatus. NCBI lineage: Eukaryota > Metazoa > Chordata > Mammalia > Rodentia > Muridae > Acomys > Acomys russatus. The sequence goes on from NC_067152.1 coordinate 23,825,098, forward strand.
TCTGGGACTGAGTCCTGGGGGTGTGGCAGAGATGAGTAGACAATGTGTCCTGTCATCTGTGTCCCCAGCACCCGGCACAGTGCCTGGCACAGGGCAGCCCTCCATAAATGTTTGTGGAGTGCAAGCCAGAAGCCTCCCCCACTGGTCTCCTGGGCTGGGAGACTTGTCCATCTCTCTGTCCGACTTAAGTTATTCAAAGGCCAGAAGATAATATGGGATACGCTCATGGTGCCTACTGCTGGCCTGAGGTATTACTGCATCCCAGCTGACAGAAAGAGAGTCCATGGCTTCCTAAGGTCACAAGTGAGTGACAACGCTGAGGCACTGGCCACACTCTTAACCTCATTCCAAGGTGTCATGTTTATCTTGGTACCCACATAGCCTGGCACCCAGCCAGTTCGTGGAGACTGTTTGTTGACTGACTGACTGACTGACTGGCTAACTGGATTCATGAATTGTGAGATAATGTGTGTGACAAACCCACACAGAATCCCGTAACCCTGCCTTTGTGCGTAGATGGGGTTAGGGTCTTGGGAAGACAGCCTGGGAGTATTGCTGTGTTGTCTGCACAGAGTGCCAGAGCCAAACCGAGGGAGGAAGGGAAGAGCCTCTGAGGGCTTCCTGTCACCCCTGCCCTCCAAGGCTTCAGGTACCACGGCCTCCAGTGCTCCTGGCTTCTCTGGCTTTCACGTGGCCCATTATTCCCCAGAGGCAGCATGTGAGGAAGATCTGTGGGCTGAATGGAAGGGCCGGCATTTCATCCCATGCTGAGGTGTTTGGCTCAGGCCATGGGAAGTTCTGTTCTTGTCAAGTTGGAGGGTGGTCTGAGCGTGTCTGGGATAAGGCCTGTCATAGATCTTAGCGCACCCCCCCACCATTTTCAGTGCTTAGTCTTGTATTGACTAAGTGCTCTGCTCCCTGATGTGTCCAGCCATTGCTCTCCATTTTCCTCCCTTGCCTGTGCCGCTGTAACGCTGGCACTAAAGGCATGTACCACCACACAAACTGATTTAGGATTAAGATTTGAATCTGGAGCCTTGTGCATGTGAGACGAGTGCTTTCTTATTATCTATATGCCTGGCCCTGTTTTTACTTTTATTATTATTATTTTATTTTACTTTATTATTTTCTGTGCATGGGTGTTTTGCCTGCCTCTATGTCTGGGCACCACCTGTGGACTTGGTGTCTGTGGAGGCATCGGATCCTCTGGAACTGGGATTATGGATAGCCACCATGTGGTGCTGGGAATCAAACCCCTGTCCTCTGGAAGAGCAGTTGGCGCTCTTAACCCACTAAGCCATCTCCCCAGCCCCTTTTTATTTTGAGACAGGATGTTGGCTAAGTTAAGGAACTGGCCTTGAATTCGCTCTGTAGCCCAGTCAGGCCTTAAATGTCTACCCCACACATCAGTTCTGGGATTATAACCGTCTCTCATCCGGCAGGACTGTTAATCAACTATACATCTCTCAAGCAGCAGGTGTTGGGTTTCTAGCCCACATCTGCCCTAAACCTTGGGCCCAGGGACATCGCCAGCTTCCTTTGACCCTTACATACCTGGGCTGTTAGGTCACCCTTATTTTCTGTTCTTTTTTCCTGGTCTGAGTTAGCGTTAGTCAGTCAGCCTCTCCCCCACCCCCCCCCCCCCCAGGCTACAAGTTCATCTGCTCATAGGGACCTGTGCATGTGTGATATTTAGCAGTCTACCTTCTGACCCAGCAGACGGGCCCTGGGAGATGAGGGCCTGGGGCTTGGGCCTGGTATGCCCCTTCAGGCCCTTGGGAGTCTGGACTAGCCGGTGGTTGAGTGTACGGATTGGGCCTTACCTTTCTTAGTTCTTATTTCAACACTACCCCATCTTTACGGTGTGGCGTTGGACACTAGCCTCCATTTCCTCTTTCATGTGGACTCGAGGCTTGAACCTAGAAGCTTATACATGCTAGGCCAGCACTTTGTGCCTGATCTTTGACCTCCCATTTTCTTAACCTCAGATATAATCCTTCACTGAGAGGCATGAGTGAGGGGAATCAGGGCTGTCTCCACAGGCAGCAGCCACTGCTAGGCAATAAGTGGGTAGAAATGAGAAGACAGGCTTTCTTGGAACCCCTGAACTGTAACCCCAGCACTCCTGGCTCAGTAGAACCCTTTAGTAAGGTGGAGTAGCTCACATCTGCCGTCCAAGCCATGGCGGTGGGAGGCAGGAGGCTTGCCACCAGTTCAGAGAGAGACCCTGGTTCAAAAGCAAACAAAGCCTAGTGTGGTGGCGCACACCTTTAATCCCAGCACTGGGGAGCAAGAGGCAGAAGGATCGCTATGAGTTCAAGGCCAGCCTGGTCTACAAAGCGAGTCCACGACAGCCAAGGCTACACAGAGAAACCCTGTCTTGAAAAACCAAGTGAGGGTGGGGGAAATCAAAGACAAACAAAAGCAAGCAAGCAAATAAATGAAACCCTCAAACACCACACAAACAAACAGAGTAGCTCATGTGGCAGAGGGCTTGCCGAGAGAGCACACACGAGCCCTGCGTCCGAATCAGAGTGATCGGGCATATTGGTGCAGGCCTGTGATCCCACCATTTGGGAGGTGGAGGCAAGAGGAGCAGAAGTTCCAGATCGCCGGAGGTGGGGTGGGGTAGGGTGGGGTGGGGTGGTGCACACCTTTAATTCCAGCCCTTGGGAGGCAGAGGCAGAGGCAGAGGCAGAGGCAGAGGCAGGCAGGAAGGATCTCTGTGAGTTCGAGGCCAGCCTGATGGTCAACAGAGCAAGTTCCAGGACAGCCAGAGCTGTTACACAAAGTGCAAGATCATCTTTGGCAACATAATGTGTTTGTGGCTAGCCTGGGCTACAGAAGACACTGCCATAAACTAACAAAACAGGTATTTACCGTCAGAGTAATCTGAAGGGGAAGGGAACTCCCGGGAAGTAGTGGGGTCCGGGGGTGGGGGGGGCGACTCTGCTTGGATTCCTATAGTGTGTTACAGCTGTTTCCTGGACTCCTGCACACTGAGGACTAAGACTGTGGCCAGACGTCCAGTCTAGGGGAGTAGTAAAGGCTGGTGTTATGGTTGGGGCTAAGTGGCTCCTCAGGGGCCTGGTTCCTGAACAGGCTGCCTGGAAGGCCTTGTATGAGGATGCTGGGGGTTGGAGAAGGTGGACTGCCACTTTAGAGCCAGAAAGACTGGGTGACTGAGGAGCAGGGAGGCACCTGGGCCACTGGTCCTGGAGGCTGCCTGATCATCCTGGCTTTGAGTGCAAAGGAGAGGGCGAGTGTTCCCTGGTCCAGCAATACAGCCTCTCATGTAGCGGGGGGGCCTGCCTCAGCTGCTCCCTGTAGCAGAGTCTGGCCCGTAGGAGTGGCACTGGGGGAAAGAAAGCCTTATGCCCAGTGCATTTTGGGGGCGTCTGGGGGTCGGGGGGAAACAGTGGAGCCTTTGTCAGCAGCTGCCAAGAATCTGGCAGAGGAGCTGGCCCTGGGTCTGACTGGGTTCTCCGCAGACTGGCCCTCTTTGAAGTGACCCTTTCAAAAGCTCAGCCTGTATTCCCGGGAGGAGAGAGAGCCTGGTTAGACTAGGGTTTGCTGGCTTCTGTAGGATGGACACGGGGCCGGAGGACTGTGGGCCCCAGGAATGTGCTGGGGCTGGGGGACATGTGGGAGCCCTGTGGGAGGACATCTACTAGGGGTCTCAGTGACAAGCAGGAGTGTCAGTTCAGGGAAGGGCAGAGTTCATTCTGGCTGGCTGCCCGCCCGGCTTCTTTCAGCCAGCAGTTTGATTTTTGTCTACATTGAGCTCCAAAACCAGCACTGTCTTCCTTGTTAATTCCTCCCGCTGCCGTGAGAGCCACTTGGGAGACCAGGGTAGGAATGCAGGACCCAGGGCACATGATAGGGGTGTGTGAAGTGGGGATCTGGGGCATAGGTGCTTTTCTCACTCCTTAGAGCCTCTAGCAAGCTGGAGACCGCCCCCCCCCCCCCCCCCCGCAGACTTCTCCTTATCAATGAGGAGACGATGATGGTTTGCAGGAGAGAGAAGAGAGAAACAGCCAATTAGAGAGGGTACCTTCTCTGTGCCCCAGTTTTTCCTTTAGGGAAACTGAGGTCTAGTGAAGAAGCAGGTTTAAGAAGAATAGAAGCAGACCAGGTGTGGTGGCGCACGCCTTTAATCCCAGCACTCAGGAGGCAGAGGCAGGCGGATCGCTGTGAGTTCGAGGCCCGCCTGGTCTACAAAGTGAGTCTACAACAGCCAGGGCTACACAGAGAAACCCTGTCTTAAAAAAAAAAAAAGTGAAAGAAAGAGAAAAGGTGCCATCCAGGTAAGGAAGAACAGGTTTCCCAAGGGGAACTTGGATCATTGGAACTGAGCATTGTGGACAGGGGAAACTTGGGCCAGCCAGATAATCACCATGCTGTGGACATATACGGCTTGCATACTAACTGTAGCCATGTGATCCATGTGGACAAGGAACTGGACTGTGGGTCTACTAGATGACCGTGCCTAGTAAACTGTAGCAGGTTAGAGTGTGCAAGTGTGTGTGTATGCCGTGACGATCCCACACGGAAACTGCCCAGTGACACAATTCTCTGAGAGTGTCAGCAGCAGCACGAACTGTCTTCACTAGTGCTGGAGCCTCTGCTTCCTCCTGGGAGGGGTTGGGCTCTCTTTATTGCTCCCTGTATCTTGAGCCAGCATCTACACAGCTGAGCTCTTATTAGCTCTAATGAGACCTTGGCCCTGGGCCCCTGCACCCTGCTGCACGTGGGGGAGTTGGGGCAGCTGAGGGTGGGCAGGTGTACAAGAAGGGAGCAATTGGCATAGGTCACCCAGGCTGGTGGGAGAGACGCCTCACTTCCTCCTCCTGCAGCCTTTGTTTCTTGCACTGGCTCCCAGAGGCCCAGGTCCCTCAGTGCTAGGGACCAGCTTATCTGAGGGACCACGCATGGCCTGGGGCTGCCAAGGACATTCCCAGGCTTGGCTGGCAGAGTGTTCTTGTCCTCCCCCAACTACAGCCTCGGGCAGCATAGGAGGCTCAGTGCTTGGGGAAAATTGGGCAGTGGCGCTATCTTCAAGCAAAGCAGCCTTCATTTCATGGGTGGTCATTACTTGTAAGCAGCCTGGCCTCCACACAGCCCTGCCCTCAAGGGGTTCCTTGTCTGCTTTTTCCTACTGCCCAAAAGCCAGACACAAAGACTCCACTAAGATTTTATAACCGTAGCTTGTGAGGTTCCCCCCTCCGTTACCAGAATATTCCCATGGGCCCCTTAAAAAGACCCTGGCAGGCCAAAGGAGCAGTGGAGTGCAGGTTCAGAAAGGGGGACTAGAGGCAAGGTGGGTGAAATGCACAGATTATGGATTCAGAAGGGCGAAGTAGGGCTGGGTGTGCTGGCGTACGCCTTTAATCTCAGCACTCGGGAGGCAGGTGGATCGCTATGAGTTCGAGGCCAGCCTGGTCTACAAAGTGAGTCCAGGACAGCCAAAGCTACACAGCCAAGGCTGCCTCAAGACAATAAATAAATAAATAAATAAATAAATAAATAAATAAATAAAGGCCCAATTTTCAGTTTGCTTCCTGGGTGACCTTGCATGGTGGTGTTTTTCTTTAGTTACTTATGTCAGTCTTTTGACAGTCTGTGTAGCCTTGGCCAGGCTGGAGCCTGAGGGAATCCTCTTGCCTCTGCCTCTTAGGTTCTGGGGTCACAGGCTGTCTACCCTCAGAGGAGCTCACGTTTGAACTGTAAATAGCCAGGCACCTCAGAGTGGCCCTTGAACATTCATCTTTATTGATTTGATTTTTAAAGATTTATTATTATTATTATTATTATTATTATTATTATTATTATTATTATTATTATTATTATTATTATTATTTTGAGACAGGGCTTCTCTATGTAGCCCTGGCTGTCCTGGAACCCACTCTATAGATCAGATTAGCCTTGAACTCATAGATCTGCCTGTCTTGGATTAAAGATGTGCACCATCATCGACAAGCTTTTTTTTTTTTTTTTTTTTTTTTTTTAATGTCTATGGATGTTTTACTTGCATGTATGTCTGCGCACCATGTGCGTGCCTGGAGCCTGAGGAGGCCAGAAGAGGGTGTCAGATCTCTTGGAACTAGAGTTGCAGATGGTTGTAAACCACCATGTGGCTTCTGGGAATAGAACCCTGGTCCTCTGGAAGAGTAGTCAGTGTGCTTCTGTGCCGTCTCTCCTGCCCTGGAAAATACTATCACTATTTTTTTAAAGACAAAGTTTAATATATCCCAGACCTACTTCAACCTTGATAGGTAGCCAAGGAAGACCGTGAACTTGCAGTCTTCTGCCTCACCTCCCAAGTGCTGGCGTTAGTGGAATACCACCATGGCAGCTTATGTTGTGCTGGGAACCCAACCCACAGCTTCATACACTTTATGCAAGAATTCCAGCAAATGAGCCGGACCCCCAGTCCCAAGTGAGAATGCTTTAGTAAAATACCTTCTTCTGGAATGGATGTTCAAAGGCCATTACTAGGCAATTGTATATTTGTTATAAAACCAAAACCAAAATAAATCCCGAGAGGGTAAGTAGGGCAGCAGCTTGGTAGACAGACTTTTTTGAGTCGTACACTTGTCCTGTGCTCACTGCTATATTGCCTGACATAAAAGTGCATGGTCATCACCTCCCACAGCCCAACATAGGCCCACCTCTCCCAGAGCCATCACCTGGAATCCAAGGAGGGCTGGCATGATAGGGGAGGGGAAGACATCACTGCTGGTGGCTCTGGTACACACACACACACACACACACACACACACACACACACACACACAGCCTGAGTGAGACTCAGAGCATGGCTGTGAGTCCCAGCGTGTCCACCTTTTAACTGTCTATTGTTGGACAAGTTCCCAACTTCTGCTGGGACATCCCCACCACCAGCTATTCAGCATTAGCAACCTCGCCTCCATAAGGGCATCTTCTAGAAGCTTCTTGGAGAAGCCTGTGTTCACTGAGAGAATACAGTGGCCTGGGATGGCGGCCCAGACCTTCAATCCCAGCACTTGGGAAGCAGAGCAGATCTCCTGAGTTCAAAGCCAAGACCAGCCTGGTCTACAGAGCAAGTTCCAGGACAGCCAAGGCTACACAGAGAAACCCTGCCTCAAAAATAAACAACGAAACAAAGAACCCTAGGATCCCGGCTACATGAAGAGTGAGCTCTTACTGCAGCCACAGACCGACAGCATGAACCACTCCACAGCCACCAGTGGAGACAAGGTGACATGTCCCCCTCCCCCACTCTGACACAGGGTCTCTCTATGTAGCCCTGGCTATCCTGGAACTCACTATGTAAACCAAGCTGGTCTCAAAGTCACAGTGATCCACCTGCTGCTGGTTCCTGAGTGCCAGGACTAAACGTGTGTGCCACCACCACACCCGACCCCTCCTGTGCACCTTTGTGTTAGGCAATATAGCAGTGAGCACAGGACAGGTGTATCACACACATAGATATATTCAACACCTTTTGCACTTGTGTTTGTGCTGACACGCCACAGCACATAAATGGAGGTCAGGCAGTTCTCAGCTTCTACCTAGTGGGCCCAGGGAGTGAGTTCATTTGTATGTTTTGTTTTGTTGCTGTTGTTGTTGGGTTTTTTGTTTCTTTGTTTTTGTTTTGTTTTTCGAGACAGGGTTTCTCTGTGTAGTCTTGGCTGTCCTGGACTCGCTTTGAAGACTTGGGCTAGCCTTACAGTGACCCACCTGCCTCTGCCTCCTGAGTGCTGGGATTAAAGGTGTGTGCCACCACGCCTGGCTGCAACCACTGAGCCATCTAAACTCAATGTTTCCCAGGCTGGCCCTGAGATCTGAGTAATTCCTACCCCCCACCCCGAACACCCTACCGCCAGTTCCGGGGTCCCCATGTACCCCCAGTTCCGGGGTCCCCATGTACCCCCAGTTCCAGGGTCCCCATGCACCCCAGCTCAGGCATGCTTTGAGCCTTTTGTTCATATCTGCTTTGCTTGTTGCGTGTCTACGTCTTTGATCTTTATAAAATCAAACTGCCTTTAATATTTGCAAATCCTTTGGGGCTTGCCGAACCAAAACTTGCTGAGAGCAGATCCTAGATGCTAGGTGTTGAGCTGAAACCTCTGGAAGGTCCCCTTACAGCTCAGGAGGTGGAGCCTTGGAGAAGGGAAAGGATGCCACCAGGGTTACCCAGTGGGGACTGCGCCCCAGGCTCCCCCGGCCCTTCTTTACCTAGTGTGCCAACCCCTCCATCCAGAGCCCCACTTGGTGATGACATTTTCATTGTTCTAGATTAGTCTCTGAAATTTGAATTGTTTGGGGACCAACAGGGCACAGGGCGTGGCCATGGACTCTCCGGTCCTTAATGTGTCTCTGAGGCAGGGACTGGGGCAGATGTCATTTCCTAAGTGCTCAGCTGTTTGTGAGCTCAGACCTGTGAATTCCAAGAAAGCGAGGCTGACCTGGGGCTAAGGTAGTGAGGGACGGTGTCACAAGGAGGCAGAACCTTATTAGGGCAGTGATGGGACCAGGAAGGTCTCCAGCAGCCATGGCATCATTGGGGTTCAGCTCTGAGGTGACTGGTGACTGATGATGACCCTAAGGGGCCTGCAGGCTTGGGAAACGCAGCCGCTCCAGCTTGTGAGTGTTGCCTTGGGTAGAGTGACCTTTCAGTCCAAGCTTGTGGTGATGCACAGAGATAGACCAAGAGATGCTGCTCTCATTTTGCATAGCCACGCCTCTCCCATTCCAGCTCAGCCCAGCCAGCAGAAGAGGCTTTTGCCCCTGGGTGCTCACATCGTTTCAGGCCCAGTGCAGTTTGTTCCACGGGGCGGGTGGGGGCTGTGACCAGGCTGGCAGCCTGGCTGCACTATTCATAGCTCCGGGGCAGGCGTGCTTCGCATATTTGTCCCTCTTCATGTCTGGCGGGACCATCCCACTCTGCCTTCCCTGTCCTCTCCTCCCTCCTGCTCCCCCCATCTTATCATTTCAGCCTCTGCAGTCACCTGATGTCTCAGCTGCCTCCTGCTAGCCTGTGCACATAAGGACACTAAGGCCTGACAGCTGCTGCCCCTTTAGGCCTAGAGGGAGTAACTGGTAGTGATGAGGTGTGAGACAGGAGGCCAAGAGCCTAGGCTTGGCCTGCCACAGGAAGATGCAGCTGGCAGGAATCGGACACACGGGGACCTGGTCCACCCCTCAGCTGACATCTGAGGATGGGGAGACTAGTCAGGAGTCATGGAAAGGGGGCAGGGGACTGTGGGAAAAGATGGGTCAGTAGTGTGTCTAGCATGTTTGAGGTCAGGTGAAGAGGGCGTGTGGCTGGAACACGGAATGTGAGGCCAAGGCATGGCTACAGAAGATGGAAGCAGAGCCCTGTCTATACTCGTGGCCCCGCCCCTCTTCTGTACTACAATGGTCCCACTTTTGGACGTAGTCCACACCAAGAAAGGACAAAAAGTTGGAGTATGGGTGTGGTGTCACAAGCCTTTATTCCCGATCTTTACAAGCTGGAGACCAAGGATCAGAAGTTCAAAGTCATCCTTGGCTAACCTGGGCTGCATGGGGCCCCGTCTCAAAACAACAAAAAGACATGAAGTAGTCTCTGTTCCAGGCGGGGCCCCAGGAGGCAGGGGCAGCCACCCCAGTGATGAGGGCATTTTTTATTCTTCCCCCAAAAGTTCAGAAGCATTGTGCTTGATGCCCACCTGGACCACATACTGTCCCTTCAAAGCAGACACAGTCCTGGCCTCCCAGGACTCACAGCTAAGGGGGAAATAAAGATCAAAATAGCCTCATTAACATATGTGCCCTGAGAGGGTGCCTAGAGACCTGGCATTGAGCACAGGGCCAGTATGTGTGTGAAGAAGTGACTTAAAAATATTAACATTTTGGGGCTGGAGAGATGGCTCAGTGGTTAAGAGTATGGTCTGCTCTTCCAGAGGTCCTGAGTTCAATTCCCAGCAACCACATGGTGGCTCACAACCATCTGTAATGAGATCTGGTGCCCTCTTCTGGCCTGCAGGCCTATCAGGCAGAGAATTGTATACATAATAAATAAATCTTTTTTAAAAAATATTAACATTTTGGGCTGGAGAGATGGCTCAAAGGTTAAGAGCACTGGCTGCTCTTGTAGAGGTCTTGAGTTCAGTTCCCAGTAACCACATGGTGGCTCAGACAATCTATAATGTGATCTAATGCTTGCTTCTGGCCTGCAGATATATATTGCAGGCAGAGCACTGTATACATAATAAATAAACAGATTTGAAAAAAATAACATTTTTCTGGGCGTAGCGGCAAAGACCTTTAATCCCAGCACTTGAGGCAGAGGCAGGCAGATCTCTGTTTGAGGCCAGCCTGGTCTACAGAGGAAGTTTCAGGACACATATGAAGGTCAGAGGATAACTTGTGGATCAGTTCCCTCCTTCCATCTTGTGGGTCCTGGGGATTACGTTCAGGTGCTCCGTCTTTAATACTAAGTGCCTTTCCTAGCCGAGCCACCTGGAGCTGGTGTGTTGCCAGATGTTAGTTCTATAAACTCCTAGGTGAGTAGGGAGCAAATCCAGGTGAGGGTTGGGGAAGCAGGGAGGGAGTTGGAGACAGAACATTCCAAAAGCATTGCAGTGGCCCAAAGGCTGGAAGGGTGCAGAGTGCTCACAGGAGCTGGAAAGAGGCCCGAGGCTGGGTGACTGGAGCATAGGGAAGGGGTGTGGTGTGTGTGGAGGCTGGAGGTGTGTCCTCCGGGGCCATGGCCAAAATATTATCCGCCTAGACTGACCTCCCAGAGGGAAACCAAGCCTCCCAGAGTGGGTGTGGGTGAGAAGTGGGCTGGCTCGCGGCCCTTTGGGTGGCAGCATCTACCCTGATGGTGGGTGGGAGGCCAGGTGGGTGACACCGCCCACCTCTCCGTTCCTAGAATGCCTCCCCAAAACTTTACTGAACAAAGAAAAGCTATGTGAACTTGACTGACGACCTCAATGTTATTTAGAAAAGAACCAAAGTGAACGCCAGGGGTAAATGTGTCCCTCCCTGGATGCTGGGGTGAGCATAGGTCTTTCTCCCAGCCTTCTGTCCCCATCCCCTCAGCATTCCATAGGCAAGCCCAGAATTCTCTATGCAGCTGTGGCCTGGGTCAGGGAACAAGATGGGGGTGGGTGGCATCCCTCAGGTTCACAAGCTGCTGTGTGTGCAGGAGGCACCCTCCTCTTCCTCTTCCTCCCCACCCCTTTTACTTTCTTTATTGCATGTCAGTGCTTTACAGGAGAGGGCAGCAGCAGATCTCATTATAGATGGTTGTGAGTCACCATGTGGTTGTTGGGAATTGAACTCAGGACCTCTGGAAGAGTAGGTAGCACTCTTAACCACTGAGCCATCTCTCCAGCTCCTCCTCCTCCTCCTTTTCCGAGATGAGGCTTCTCTGTGTAGTCCTGGCTGTCCTGGAACTTTCTCCCTCTGTAGACCAGGCTGGGCTAGAACTCAGGGATCTGCCTGCCTCTATCTCCTTAGTGCTAGGATTAAAGGCATGTGCCACCACCTCCCCCTGTCCCTGTCACCTACTTCTGCTGTGCTTATGAGTCCATGTCTGAGGGCAGAGCTGGGCTGACTCAGAGTGAGGGTCTGGACATAAGCGAGGCCTCCTTTTAAAAAAAAAAAAGCCACATGGTGGTGGTGCACACCTTTAATCTCAGCACTCCTGAGGCAGAGGCAGGCAGATCTCTGTGAGTTTGAGGACAGCCTGGTCTACAGGACAAGTTCTGGGACAGCCAGGGCTACACAGAGAAACCCTGCCTCTGGGGTCAGGGGGAAGATATCTCTTGTCCCTTTCTGGTGAAGGATCTCAACTTAGAAGCCCTCCCAACTCCCTCATAGTCAGGAGCATGAAGGGCATTTGACCTGAGAAAGCTGCCTGTCTCCTACCTCCTTGGGGAAGAGGTTCTGCTCAGAGGCAGGGCCTGCACACAGGGCAATGCAGGTTGGGCAGGGCTAGGGTGAGGGGCTGGGTGGTTTCAGAGGTGGCCTCGGGGAGATGTTAGCAATCTGCTAAACCTGCCCTCTCAGGGAATGTGGTCTCAGCTGGACTGGAGCTGAGCTCTCCCACTCCCCTCAGAGAAGCCAGTGAGTGCACCTGCTGTCTCTGCCCAGGTGGAAGAACTGGAGGGGAAGCAGGGAAGGGTGACTCAGGCGGAGTTTCCAGTCCGTCTCAGATGAGCTGTCCAGTGATGGAATGGGTGTGGGATCTCAAGAGTTACTGCAGGCAGCTCCCTGCTCAAGAATGATTGCTTCCTAGTCTCTTGAGGAGAGGGTATTAGGCTGCCTTGGTACTCCTGGACCAACGGGGAGGCTTCAAGGTTCAAAACCCTGATGGGGGAGCCAGGCATGGTGGCGCACGCCTGTAATCCCAGCACTCGGGAGGCAGAGGCAGGAGGATCGCTGTGAGTTTGAGGCCAGCCTGGTCTACAAAGTGACTCCAGGACAGCCAAGGCTAACACAGAGAGACCTTGTCTCAAAAAACAAAAACAAAAACAATACAAAACAAAACAAACAAAAAACCCTGATGGGAACTGGCATGGTAGCCCATGCCTTTAATCTCAGCATTTGGGATGCAGAGGCAGGCGGATCTTTGTGAGTTCAAGGCCAGCCTGATCTACAAAGTGAGTACAAGATAGCCAGGGCTGCAGAGAAACCCTGTCTCGAAAAACCAAAATGAAAGAAAAAAGAAAGAAAGACACTGATCAGAGTGTGTGTACATTGCCTCATTCAACTGGGACTGAGCATCCTGGAGTATGCAGGGTCAGGACAGGTCACAGGAATGACACCTTGTCTCTCTTATTTCCAAGTGAGATGACCTGAAGTGGCATGCGTGAGCCAGCAGGGGGCTCTGCTGGTTGTGGCTCTGACACACTGTGTAGTCAGGATCCTTGCAGCCTGCAAAGATAGGGATGGTCCTTCTTGGGCACACCCTTTTGTGTGTGTTGCAGGTGGTTGCAGGCTCACTGGGGCTTAGCACAGACTGGGTGTGCTCTGTAAGGTGAGATGTCAGGCAGGAGTCCCACACTGAGCCAGCGAACTCTTCAACAGTCCCATTGCCTCTGCGTGGGGCAGAGCTGGCAAGAGTGGCCATTGGTTCAGTTCCTGAGGGATGGGATTCCATCAACAGCAGGGACTTTCTGTGTCTGTCATGGCCCCCGGCAGCCCAGCAGCTCCCCCCCGTATGGGGCTCTCTAGGACCTCAAAGAGGATAGTAGCAGCCCTGAGAAGATGCAGACTGGAGCCGGAGTCCTTCAGGGCCAGAGTTATCCAGGCCCCAGGGTCACCCAGGCTAGGAGGGGTCTTCTAGGCCAGGTGTATGTGTTTGAACTCTGACCTTGCCAAATTTTTCCATTTTGATATATTTATATAACATTTCTGAGCCAGATGGTACTCCCAGCAGTTGGGAGCCAAGGCAGGAGGATCTCTCCAAGTTCTCTGCCAGCCCGGGCTACACAGTGAGTTCCAGGCCAGCCAGGCCTACAAAAGTTAACAGCTCAAGCATTTGGAAAGATTTTTAAAAAGCACGTCTATGTGTCTGTGCGGGGGTGTGGACATGTGCAAGTGCAGGTGCCCATGGAGGCCAGAGGCATCATTTACAACTGGAGTTGGGGTTGCAGGCAGTTGTAAGCCACCTCATAAGGGTTCTGGGGACCACATGTTGGCCCTCTGGAAAAGCTGCAGTGAGCGCTCTTAACTGCTGAGCTATCATTCCAGCCTCTCATGAAGCCATTTTTGAGTGTATAGTTCTGTGACATTATTAGTGCTTTGCATTGTCACCACGACCATTGACCTGACACCACCACCCAGCTCAAACCACAGCTCTGTAACCATGAAAGCAGTAGTTTCCAGTTGCTCTTCTCCCTGGAAGCCACCTTCCTTCTCTCTTTCTTTCTCTCTCTCTCTTTCTTTCTTTCCTTCTTCTCTTGGTTTTTCCAGACAAGCATTCTCCATGTAGTGTTGGCTGCCCTAGAACTCACTTTGTAGACTTGGAGATCTGCTTGCCTCTGCCTCCTGGGTGCTGGGATTAGAGGCATGTGCCACTACCACCTGGCCTGTTTTGTGTATTTTATTTTATTGAGATTAAGTCTCGCTTTGTAGCCTTGATTGACCTGGACCTCACAATGTACACCAGGTTGGCTTTGAACTCAAAGATCTGCCGACCTCTGAACCTCAGGGAGTGTGAGTAAAGGGTCATATGTCACCATGCCTGGCAAAGAATACTGTTGTGAGCATGTTTTCTGTGCTTTTGGGTTTGTGCTCAGAAGTGGGAATTGCTAGGTCATATGGTGATTCTAGATTGAAGTTTTGATGGATGCTCCATATTGTTTCCCACATCAGCTGCTGTGTGTGTGTGTGTGTGTGTGTGTGTGTGTGTGTGTGTACATGCTGTTTTAGTTTCCCCACATTGACATTTAAACAATCCTCCCCCTCTTCCCCCAGAGTCTCAAGTACCAGAAGTTGGCCTTAAACTCACCATGGAGTTTAGAATGACCTTGAACTTCTGTTCCCCATGTTGTTACCTCTTGAATTCTGAGAAAATAGTGTGTGTGTGTATGTGTGTGTGCATTTGTATAGAGGCTAGAAGACAACTTTGGCTGCCATTCCTTGGTCATGGTACACCTAGTCTTTGTTGTTGTTATTTATTTGCGGAGTGTGATGTGATGGTGCTATAATCCCAGCGCTCAGGAGGCAGGAGCAGGCAGGGCTCTGAGTTTGAGGCAGCCTTTCTATACTTACACAGTGAGTTCCAGAACGGCCTTACTTCATGGGTATTAGATGTCTGTATGCTGACCTCAGGTGCCAGAAGAGGATGTCAGATCTCCACTGGAACTGGAGATGTGAGCTACCAGGTGGGTGGTGGGAATTGAACCGAGCTCCTGTGCAAAAGCAGCAAGTGTTGTTAAACCCTGAGCCATCTCTCTAGTCTTAGATCTTGGTATGTATATATGTATTTATTTATTTATATAAGTGCTTTATTTGCATGTACACCTGCACGACAGAAGAGGGCACCAG
This sequence comes from Acomys russatus, assembly GCF_903995435.1. Lineage (NCBI taxonomy): Eukaryota > Metazoa > Chordata > Mammalia > Rodentia > Muridae > Acomys > Acomys russatus. The sequence goes on from NC_067152.1 coordinate 23,840,128, forward strand.
ATCTCATTATAGATGGTTATGAGCCACCATGTGGTTTTCGGGAATTAAACTTAGGACCTCTGGAAGAACAGCCAGTGCTCTTAACCTCTGAGCCATCTTTCCAGCCCTAGACCTTTTTCTTTTTCTTTCTTTCTTTCTTTTTTTCTTTCTTTTTTTTTTTTAATGTGACAAGGTCTCACTTTTCTGGAGCTCAGCAGGTAGGTTAGGGTTGGCTGGTCAGTAAGCCCCAAGGGATCCCAAGGGATCCATCTGTCTCTACCTTCCCCAGTGTTGGGGTTACACCCACACTTCCACATCTGGACTTTTTTTTTTTTTTTTAAGATCCTTGGCCTTGAACTCAGGTCCTTATGCTTGCAAGCCCTTTATGTGACTGAGCTGTCATTTCAGCCTAGCAATTTCTGAAAGCCTGCTCTGGACAGAGGCACTCCAGGGCAGATTCACTTCTGAGCAACAGTGGTCTTCATCCTTAGGAGCTCTCCAAAGGGAGAGGCTGCAGCCATACCCTGATGCGGTTTCTTTTTCCTGTCCCTAGGGACTGACAGATGTGGGCTAGGTCTTCCAGACATCCCAACATGCTGTGGGACAACAAGCCCCTACTTTCAGGGAGCAGCCAGCAGCAGAGGACCCCCAAAAGATAGGCGGGGGCATCTGTGTGGAGTGATCAGAGCGGAGGGGACTATGGTGGGCCCTGTCCCACACTGCCTGCGGTTGCCTTGGCAATAGCCTGGATGTTTACTTTGCGGCTGACTGCAGGCTCACCCTCCTCTGTAAGTGCTCATTTCTCAGCATGAGCAAAGCCTCGGTCTTTAAGGCCCTTCTTCCTTGGCGTCACTGAGGCTGGCAACAGCTCTCCTGCCGGGGGATAGTCCTGCCAGCCTGGCATGCTCCTAGCCTGCGGGAACGGCCTCCACTTGGGGTCTCATATTGTCTGTTCCCAGAGGGCCTAGAAGCCAAGTCTGAAGGGAATGTGTCTCAGTCCGTAAAAGCCTAGGGTCTGCTGTGGGAGGGGCCACGGTGCCACTGTGTGTGGATAAGTGCCTACTTCTATATGTGCCGTGTCACTGAGTTTTGTGCAAACCTGGCTGTGTACATGCCTGGATATCAAACAGCCTGCATTTTCAAGCACCTCCTGTATGCTCTGGGTCCTTTCTGAGACTTTCAGTTTTTCTTTTTTGATATGGTCTCACTATGTAGTCCTGGCTAGCTTCTAACTGCTTTCCTGGCTAGCCTCTAACTGTTTTCCTGGCTAGCCTCTAACTGTTTTCCTGCCTTCTCATTGTTGAGGTAACAGGCAGGTACCTCAGCTAAGACTTTCTTTTGTTGGCTTAATTCTCCCATCATCTTTTGGGTGAAAGTTTCTCTCCACCTCCATTTTTTCATTGAGAACTCTAGGCTTGCCTGCTGGCCTCTGTCTAGGATTGTTCCATTGCCTCCTGGACAGGTGGCAGCGGTTGGAGGCTGGGGGCATGGAAAACTGCTTCCCTGCCCCAGCCTTCCTCTTCCTCGGCTGTGACCCACTTTGTGAGGGGCGGGGATGGTGTGTCACAGACCATCCCAGTCCTGGGCACAGTGGTCTGAAAAGGAAAGCCCGGGTAGGAAAGACAGTGTCAGCTGCCCAGAGGAGCACAGGGTCCCACGTTCCTAGCTGCAGGTGGCGTGTCAATGTAGGGGCTGGACCTGCAGCTTGCCTGGCTGGCTTGTCAACTTGGCTTGTTAGGGCACGTCAGGAGGGGCCTCTGCTCTACCAAAGCTGGGAACTGGGATGTGAATGGGGCTAAAGGGTGGAGGAGGCCCAGGAGGCACTGCCCTGGAGGGAGGAGACTGGGCCAGGGGGCAGGCATTGTCTTTTCACATGCCTGTATGCCTATGGTAGCCTTGACTGTGGATTTGTCCCTGTGAGTGAGGTTAGGGGTGGCTATGGGTGTGTGTTTGGTGGTGTGAGAGACCAGATGAATGATTCTCTGCGGGTAGGGCCCTTGTTGGTCACCTGTGGTTTGGGACTTAAGATCTGGGAGGAGGTGCTGAGCCAGCAGAGGAAGGAAGAGCAGGCGGGACTGACCTTGAGCTCTGTCTCTGCCTTCCTGAGCTGCAGGCTCCACTAGCTCGCTCAGCAGGCAGTGCTATCAGCTTCCCTCCTTCTGTCCCTGACCCTTGGGCTGGGGTGGGGGGGACATAGTTCTCCTCCCTTTGCCTGGTTCCTGATGACTCTGCAGGCTTCTGCTCCTCTGCTCCCCACCCTCCTGTCCTGGAGGGCTAGCCTGGGAGCTCATTATTGCCTCTCTCAAAAGTCCAGGCCCCTGAGGTCATGTCAGGAGCCCCCTTTGTGTGAGGGGCACCTGGTGGGTGGCAATGAGAGCAGCTGGCTGGGCCTGGATCTGGAGCTGGGGGGGGGGCCTGGATCTGGAGCTGGGGGACCCTGGAGGCACTCCTGATGGAAGGGCCCTGCTGACAAGGAGTGGGTGTGCCTTAGGTTTCCAAGGGGTCTCACCCTGGCCCATGACACCACTCTGGTGTGGTAGTTGAATGGATAACCTAAAAGGTAACGTAGAGGACTGGGGGTGGCTCCGGCCCTGGGACACAGCCCTGGTGCCACAAGAGCAAGGCGGACCTGGGGGTGGCTCTGGCCCTGGGACACAGCCCTGGTGCCACAAGAGCAAGGCGGACCTGGGGGTGGCTGCGGACCTGGGGGTGGCTCCGGCCCTGGGACACAGCCCTGGTGCCACAAGAGCGAGGCGGAGCTGGGGGTGGCTCCGGCCCTGGGACACAGCCCTGGTGCCACAAGAGCGAGGCGGACCTGGGGGTGGCTCCGGCCCTGGGACACAGCCCTGGTGCCACAAGAGCGAGGCGGACCTGGGGGTGGCTCCGGCCCTGGGACACAGCCCTGGTGCCACAAGAGCGAGCCCTCTCTTTCTCTGTCCTTGTCCTCTTTGAGTGTCATTTCTGTACTTAAACATTTGGGTTGACATGGTGGTGCACACCTTCCATCCCAGCACACAGGAGGCAGAGAAAGGCAGATCTCTGTAAATTCAAGGCCAGGTTAGTCTACAAAGTGAATTCGAAGCCAGTTAGGGTGCCACACAGCGAGAGCTTGTCTTAAAAAAGGAGGGGCAGGGGATGGAGAGATGGCTCAGTGGTTCAGAGCTCATACTGTCTAGCAAGAGGACGTGGGTGTGACTCACAGAACCCGTGGGGATGGCTTACAGCTGTCTATAACTTCAGCTCCAGGGGAGCTGCTGCTTTCTGTCCTCCTTGGACATCTGTGCTCATGTGTATGTGCACACACAATTTAAAATTAATAAGCCGGGCGCGGTGGCGCACACCTTTAATCCCAGCACTCGGGAGGCAGAGGCAGGTGGATCGCTGTGAGTTCGAGGCCAGCCTGGCTTACAAAGCGAGTCCAGGACAGCCAAGGCTACACAGAGAAACCCTGCCTCGAAAAACAAACAAACAAACAAATAAAATTAATAAAAATAGCCGGGCGTGGTGGTGCACACCTTTAGTCCCAGCACAAGGGAGACAGAGGCAGACGGTTCTCTTTGAGTTCGAGGCCAGCCTAGTTAGTCTACAAAGCAAGTCCAGGACAGCCAAGGCTATTACACAGAGAAATCTTGTCTCAAAACAAAACAAAACAGGCTGGCAAAATGGCTTAGTGGTTATGGCTGTTCTACCAGAGGTCCCGAGTTCAATTCCTGGCACCCACATGGCTGCTCACAACTGTAACTCCAGTTTCAGAGGGTCACCCTCACACAGGCATACATGCAGGCAAAACACTAATGTACTTAAAATAAAAACAAACTATTAAAACAAAACAAAAACCTAAGAACCCTCTCAGAGCCAGGAACTGTTGTCAATGCCTTTAATCTCAACATTCAGGAGACTGAGGCAGAAAGGTTACTGTGAGTTCAAGGCCAGCCTGGGCTGTATACAGAGTCCTATGCCACCAGGGCCACATAGTAAGATTCTTCCCCCTCCCCCCAAAACCAAAGCCACCATGGATATCTAGCACTTAGGGAAGGGTCACAGATAGAAGTACTTTTTTTTAGAATTCTGGGTGTCCTTTCTTGGGGATGCAGTCCTGAGCCCCTGGACAGGGACCCTTAGGAAGATAAGTGGGATAGATTTTGCCAGCTGGTCCACTTAGGGGTCTGGGAGGGGCTGGCCATTGGGTGATTCCTGCAGTTGGGGAGGAAGCAGGCAGGGTGTGGGGGGAGGACACTCTGAGCAGGAAGGCTTGGAATAGAAATCTCAGCAACGCCTGGTATTTCCCAGGCTTGCCCCTCCCCCTTGGGCTCTGGGGCCCACCCCACATTCCTTTCCCAGAGGAAACAGGAGAGAGCTGGCTCCCCAGGCCTAGAAGGTCATTTCAAGCTGTGGCCCACCTTTGAGGCCCTACTGTGAGCCCTCTGCTCTTGTCTCCCCTTCTGCTGAGTCTCTGCTGAGGCCGCCTTTTCCGAATCTGCCAGACAGAAAGTGGACATTGAAGACTCTGGCCACTTTCAAGGTCTCCTTGGGCCTGGACACAAGCCATAGATCTCTGCCCTCCCCTATAGCACCCGGTCCTCCCCAAGTCTCAGACACTCATCACGGGTCAGCCACAAGGGGCCTATGGGACGAAAGAAGGAAGAATTTCTTTGCTTAAATATAAGACCTGTGCTGGCAACAAGATAAAAAGGCAGTTGCGGGCTGGGGAGATGGCTCAGCACACGCAGGTCTAAGACCTGGGTTCCAACCCTCAGAGCCTTTGTAGAAGGCACAGGTAGAATGCAAAGGCTGACTCCAGAGGTTTTCCCTTGACCTGGTAGGGAAATGGCATGTGTGTCCCAGTGAACACATACACATAAATACATTTTTTAAAAAGAAGCCTGACATTGTGGCAGAGGGGAGCACACCTCTCTGAATTCAGGGCTATCCTGGCCTATGTCTTAGGTTCTAGGACAGACAGGACAGCTAAGATGGCAGTTAGGCAGCTGCCAAGGACGTAGTAAGGAGGCCTGATGAGGGGTCAAGGACTTCCTTGTGCCTCTGCTGCCTATTTTGGGCCCCAGAGTCAACATGGCTGCAAACGTCTTAATGGGACGGCCACTTGGTCTATGAAGGTGTGGCCTTTGGGAGGGGCAGAGCAGGAGTTGGTCAGACCCAGAATTTTTAGCTTTCAGTTACCCAGCGGCTGGGAGAAATGGAGACTCTGCTTCACTGTCCCTGGCTGCCCCGCTGTCCCTGACTGGTCCTTTCCTGCTTTCCCTGACTCCCTGAGTCCTGACTCAGCTCATGGCAGCCGAGCTCTTCCCGTTGGGCTTCCGCAGGGTGGAGGTGGGGGGTCCAGCTCCTGCTTGGGCCCCACAAGCAGCAAACAGGAAACAGGAGAACAAAACCCGCTCCCTGGCTGATTCGGTCCCCCCACCCTGGGCCTCACCCTCACCCTTCCTCCTCTGTTCTTCCTTCCCTCCATCCTGCGCGCTCCCTCCCCCCCATTTTCTGGATCTATCACCTGTCACATAGGCCACCCTTCTTCCTGGAGGGTGAGGACAGTGGCTGAGCAGAGTGCTGTCCCAGCAGCCCAGCCCTGTGGCTCCGGGCCTGTGTTCTTCTGCTGAGTAGTTCCTCCTCAGAGCATACACTGTTCCATAGTGGTGGTGATTGTAGTGACAAATGCCTCCATAAGCTCAGGCATGAGTGACAGTGGAGAATACACACCACCCAGGGCCATTGCCGGCTCTGCCTCTGCTGGGGCAAAGGATGAGGCCTGGAGAGCCAGAAAAGGGGAGTAGGCCATGTCTGGAATCAGCCAGTGTCCCATCTCACTCACATACATTATCGGGTGGTAGAGGGAGGGTGGCCAGCTCGAAGGAGCCTCCTCTCAGCTTGGTGATGCCAGGGTTCATGGGAGGCTGGAGTGGGGTCACCCTGCAGCCTGAGGGAGTATCTTACACTCTGCCACACCTCACTCTGGGCTGGCAGTGTGTGTGCCACCTAAAGAGCACAGTGTCCCGAGGCAAGTATACCCTGAGGAGTGTACGCCAGTTACCCACCACTCTGCTTGTGTGTGGTTAAGTGGGCATCTCTGTAGGGTCTGGAAGGGTCTGGCATACTTTAAATAGCTGTGCTTGCATATGTTCCCTCTGGGGTTAGGATGTTTACGTGGGATGATGTCCAAAGATGTGATATCCACACTGAGGGTCTGTGAGGGACAAGTGGCGGGGGTCCTAGCCATGTATGTGAGGCACAGAGCCAGAATACGTTTCTGCAGGAGTCTGAAGCTGATGGATCCATAGTGTGATCCCGTGGCAATGTGGGTCCCGGTGTTTACCTGGTGTCGTCGGTGTGTGATGTGCCTGAAGCCTCTGGCGTGGGGCGGAGGGTGGGCTGGCGCGGCGCCGGGGCCGCCCCTGAGGGGGAGGTGTTTGTCCCAGCGAGTTGCCGGCTAGTGCCTGCCCCGCTCAGGCGGGCGCCTTCACCCGGGCAGCGCGGGAGGCGCGGCCCGGCTCCAGCCGTCCTGCCACCGTCCGCACGGGCCGGCCGCCCCCTCGGGGCCTCTGGGCCGCGGGCCCGCGGCCCTGGGGGGCGGACTGGAACCCTTGGGCTCCGCCTGCCGCGCGGGGGTTCGAGGACGTCCGCCGCTGGCCGCCGATCCGCGGAGTACCGCACTACGCATCCGGCTTCGGAAGCCAGTGGCCACGCTTGGAGGCCACCGCAGGCTACTTTGGTAGGCAGCGCCGTGTGGCGCGTGGAGCGCGCGGGCGTCGGGGGCTGGCGCTGGGAGCGCGCCGTCGGCGTGGACTGCAGCGCCCCGGAGCCCCGCTGTCTCTGGCTGCCCTATCTGAGCCACAGCGACCGCCACACGCCCGGGCTGCGTCCGGCCAGGGTGAGCAACAACTTTGGATCGGGGCGAGAGCTGGCCGTCAGCGGCTCTGGGCGATCGATCGGGTTACCCGCTCTCTAGCTGACAGCGTCCGGCATTCCCAGACGGACATCCTTCCAGTTGGGGAGTGTGTGAGGAAGTTGAGAGTCAGGTGAAGTGGCAGCGTTTATGTGGGAGCTTTCCCAGGGGTGCGAGATGGAGCGTCGAGTCTGAGTAATGGCATCTGAGTAATGGCTCAGCCCTCCCGGTTGACAGGCAGTGGAGGAGTGGAATGGAGGCTGATGACTGGAGGAGTCACTGGCATATCTAGGAATCCTGGAGCAAGGGGGCTGGCAGAGACCCAGTTAGAGCTCAGCATAGGGTTGCTAACCCAAGCAGTGGGCGCCACTCCATTCTTCTTACTTCCTATCAGCATGGACACGGACACGGAGGCCCATAAGGGTTTCCTAGTGGTCAGAGGAAGTTGAGGTGACAGAATGGCCCCCAGCAGGCACTGGGTGATTCCCAGGGCCAGATAGTGGCAGGGCTGGGGGCAGTGTTTCTGATGTTCGGGATCTGCCGGGCTGGTAGGCATGAGTCACAGTGGGCACCATGCCCAGCTTCGATACTGTGTTCTCTGCAATGACCTCTTTATGCTGGGGTGGCTTGGGGAGGGTCAGTACTGACGTGGCCAATCCATCGAGTGCCCACTTCTGCCTGATGTGTTCCCCTGGCTGTTGGCCCTAATTTAACAACAGTTGGTGTTTCTGGATGTCTTTGTTTTCTGACATGAGGGTGAGAGCCAGGAGGATTTAATCAACAATGCCTGGGGGGGCCCTCTCTGACCCCTGTCTTGTGCCTGTGTCAGAGAGACAGAGTTAGGGGAGCTGAGCTGATGGCCTTCCTAGTTCTCAATGCTGGATCTCTCTGGTTCTATACCTTGGACCTCTCTCCCTCTCAAGAGGAGAGCTAGAGTTAGTGTTGTCACAGGTCAGAGCCGGAGAGCAGAAACCTGCATATGAGGTAATATGAAGGATTGAGGCTAGGTCTGAAAGAACTTCCCACGGCGAGGCAGCCAGCTCTGACTGAGTCTGTGGAGTCTCCTCTGCTGATAGGGATGTGGTGCCTGTAAGGGTGGGGGTGGAGGGGGTGGATGGGGTGGTGGGGGTGGAGGGGTGAGGGTGGTTACTGACATTCTCAAGAGACTAATTGGATAGGGTGGGAGACTGGACCTGAAAGGAAAGAAGAGAGGAAGTGCAGAGACAGAGATAAGTAAGAAAGGGGCGCTGCTGTACTCGAGTGAGGGGAGACCAGTGGGAGGAAGGCAGACCCACTGTCCTGGATTACAGCAGGTCCCCCAAGGGAGTGGCACCCCCAGGCAGCTGGCAGCTCTCGGCAGGATGTGTGTGTGTGTGTGTGTGTGTGTGTGTGTGTGTGTGTGTGTGTGTAGGGGGAGGGGAAGGGAACATGTGGGGACCTGTCCCAGTCGCTTCTCATCACTGGGGCAGCTGGTGGCTTAAACCTTAATCCAGGACACCAGCAAAACAATGAGCCCTGCAAACACCCTCAGCTCTGCGCCTGGGTGGGAGTGGGAAGGGGGGCAGCCACACTAAAGGGGGAGCAGGGCTTTCTGTGGGAGAGGCGCTAGGGACCTGTGAGGATATCTTTCCAGACAGCAGAAATAGGAAATTGGCGGTGGGGTGGGGAGAGTGTTCAAGTCTCAAGGACTCCCCAGGGAACATTCTTGGGGTTCCTTGGACCCCCTGAATGTGGAGCTCTTGGAAGAGGCCAGGGTGTAGCCACAAGTGACAAGACATCACTGGGTCCCTGCTAAGGACTGGGACCAGGAGGGATACAGGTCTTGCTTGGGTCCTTCTGGGGGTGGAGAGCTTACAACCTAACCTGTGTGTGTGTGTGTGTGTGTGTGTGTGTGTGTGTGTTTTCAGACTATGTGGAGTGTCTCTTCTTCTGGAGCCTCATTTAGCTGTTTTGTGTCATCCACCTGGTTCTGTTCTCTGAGACTACAGCCAGCAAACCTATTGCGTCTGTCTCATAGTTCTCTTATTTATTGAGATTTCCGCATGTGCTTGCTCTCCTAAGCCTGTGGGATGGTGGCTGGGCACCTTCGCATGCTTCTCCTCTGTTGACTAGGTGAGCGGGCATACACGGCTTCTCAGACGGGCCTCCTTAGCACGCCTGTGCCATCAGGTGTTTGCACACTTTCTCCAGCCAGCAGGAGGGCATCTTTCCCATACAGTGCGAGCTCCTTCCAGCCCAGCTCTGATGGGTACATACCAGCCCTGGCCTTCCATCTCTTCAGGTTCCTGCTGGGGCTGAGGAGGAGCAAGGAGTGGAAACTTGGTGAAGGAACTGGTGGGACGCTTTTGGCTTCCTGAGGGCTTTGGGTCAGAGGCAAGTGCTAGCTCAGGCTGCCCATGGCTGTTGGCCCTTACAGCTTCCCATGGCTTGTCCCCTGATCACTTGAACACTTTTCTGTCAGCATCTCTGCATGCAAGCCATCTTATACTTGTTACTGGCTGTTTATCTCGGTGTCCAAAGACACTCAAGACAGTCCTCTCTGTCCGTCATCTTTTGCCTCCTGCTGTCTGGCCCCCTCAACTCTGCTTTGGATAGCCTGCCATCTAGGGAAACCCCAAGGGTTCCAGCAGCTTGGACAGAAGGCAGTATCTCCCTCTTGTCTTTCTGGTGAGCCAGCCTGACCTTTGGGCAGATCTTTGCAACCTCAGCAAGTCCCTTTAGTGGCCTGATGTCCAGTTGGCTCCTGATCCATGCTCCGGGAGGGTGCGTTTGTGTGTCAGTTTGTTTAGAGATGTGGTTCTCTCTGTGCTGTGTGCATGTGTGTGCAAGACTGGTTATGTGCACCTGTGCCGGTGTGCTTGTGTAGTGTATACATATGGTTCTGTATGTCTGCCTGTGTGTACATTTGCTACTTATTTAGCGTAGTTTAGTTTTTTGAGACAGAATTTCTCTGTGTGGTCCTGGCTGTTCTAGAATTCACTTTGTAGACTAGGCTGGCCTGAAACTCAGAGACCCACCTGCCTCTGCCTCCTAAGTGCGGAGATTGCGCCACCACTGCCCAGCTTATGTGTGCACATTTATATGTGTGCCCATGTTTGTGGTCTGGTCTGTTTGCTTAAGTTGTGAGTTGTGTTCATGTATGTTAATGTATGTGTGGGGACGTGCAAGAGTTGTATGCACACCTTCCTGTGCAGAAAAACTGTGTGTTCAGTGTTTGGCTCATAGAACATGTGTGTACTGGCTCCATTTCCGGGGAGGCAAAGGTGTGGTGAGGAGACTCTGAGGGAGGAAGATTTCTGGCTTTGGAGCATGTCGGCACTTCCTGTCTGGCTCTAGGCTCCGAGACAGCTAGCGGCAGGTGCTCACTCATCTCTTCATCCCTCACCCCCACCCCTGTGCTCCTGCAGCTTCCACTGGGCCCACGAGATGGGTGCTCTTCTGGGCGCCCCCTCCCCTGGCAGGGGCCGAGGACATTGCTGCTGCGTAAGAATCTCCAGGATGGCTTTGGCTTCACCCTGCGCCACTTCATCGTGTACCCGCCCGCGTCAGCCGTACACTGCAGCCTGAAGGTACAGCCCAGCCTGCCAGCGCCGCGCCACCCTGAGGAGAGAGAGAGGCTAGGTGGCTCACCCTAGCCCCCTGTCAGAGGAGTCCCTCCAGGGGACCAGCCTGGCTCCCTCCTGCCACAGTCTAAGGAGGGCTGCAAGGAGGCAGTGCCAGCCGAGTCTAAGGCACGCACTTCCTCTGTGGCTGTGGACAAACTCCTTCCCTTTTCTGGGCTCTGGGGAGGGAATGATCATCCTGGGGAACTGGGCCTCCTGGGACTCCCGTCCACTGGTCCACTGGCTCTCGATCTGCGTCAGCTCTTTATGTCCCCAGGCTGAGGAGGAGTCAGGGACCCCAGCTTATTTTCTAGGAAGAGTGCTGGGGTAAGGGGTGGGGGTCCAACGGCCCCTAGGTCTTAGTCCTAACTTAGTCTTGTTTGCTATAGATTTGGTCACTGTGGATTCAGAGCCATCTCGCCCCTCAGTGACTCAGTTTCTCTGGGAGGGCTATTGTTACTTTGATCCCTAAAAGCCTTTTCATCTCTAATCTCTCTGAATCAGATACCCAGAACTCCTCAGGCCAACACAAAGCCACCAGCTGGAGCGAGGGTCCCAAAGAGCAAAGAGTGTACAAGATGGGGGTGGGAGTCAGGTAGCCAGGTAGCACTGTGGCCTCCTAACCTCTCCATGAGACAGATTTTTTTTCTTTTTCTTTTTCTTCCTTTCACTTTGTTTTTGTTTGTTTGTTTTTGTTTTTCAAGACAGGATTTCTCTGTGTAGCCTTGGCTGGACTTGCTTTGTGGACCAGGCTGGCCTCGAACTCACAGAGATCCATCTGCCTCTGCCTCCCCAGTGCTGGGATTAAAGGCGTGCACCACCATGCCTGGCTTTGATGAGACAGATATCTATTAGAGTTGATGAAGCCCTCTTTCTCTCCCAGTGCTGGGGCCAGCCTGCATTAATTGTTGGGGGATTCTCTCTTGGGGACCTTGACCCCACCTGCCACACAACCAAAAAAGAAGAAAAAGAAAAAAAAAAAAGAGGTTTCTCTGCATGCATGCCTCAGCACCTGTGCATAGCTGTGTGTGTGTGTGTTTGTGTTGTGTGTACATGGTCTGTCACATACTTTGCAGCTTTCACATGTGTATGAATCTTTGATTTCATGGTTTTCACTGTCATTAGCTGTGGCTATGCCTAAGCATGGAAGTGTGGCATCGGATGGATGACCAAGGATGCCAGTCCCTTCCTTCCTGAAACGCCTAGTCTTTTCTTCCCTTCTTTTTTTGTTTTTGTTTTTTTGGTTTTTTTGTTTGTTTGTTTGTTTTTGAGACAGGGTTTCTCTGTGTAGCCTTGGCTGTCCTGGACTTGCTTTGTAGACCAGGCTGGCCTCAAACTCACAGTGATCCACCAGCCTCAACCTCCCAAGTGCTGGGATTAAAGGCGTGTGCCACCACCTCCCGGCTCCTTTCCTTCTCTCTAGCTCCTGCCCCCTTCTCTCAGGACACTGCGGAGGAGTGGCAGTGACAGCAGCTGCGGTCTAGCATGGTGGACTCTCCCTTTCATGGGTCACTGGCCAACTCTGGGCAAGCCAAGCCGGAGTTGCTCCCTCCCTTTCTAGAACCTGCCCCAGACTGAGCGAAGCTCTTATCCTGAGGCAGGGGAAGGTCTGAGTTCTCTGCCTGGGAGCCTGCAGTGAGCTTAGCTGTCCAAATGCATCTGTCTGCCTCTGCCACCCGCTGTCCATGCTGTCAGCTCACATCAGTGGCCATGCACCTCCCACGGGAAATGGCGGAGGCCCAGGTTTCAACAACACTCAGCAACCTTCCAGGCCCACCTTGGCCTGGCTGGGCTGCCAGTGAGTCCTGAATAGAACCCTGACCCTGCTTCTACTGTGGAGTGTCTGGATGAGATGACGCTGAAGGTCTGGTCAACTCTGAAATGCAAGACCTGCTGGCTCAGCCTGTCTCTGACTTTCTTACTGTTCTCCAAAGCCAGGACTCTTTCCCCTCATCAGGACCCCTAGACCTCCTAGCAGCTCTCCTTCACCCCTGTAGCTAGCTGCTGGAACCCTGCGCCTTGCCTAGCAACCTACTTCTGTTTATCAAAGACCCTTTCCTGGCCCCCTCTTCTTTCCGTTCAGATCAGAATGCTTTTAGTCTGACTTGTGTCGCTTGCTGGTGTCAGCTCAGCACATCCAGCCCTAAGTGTGCACCTCCCCAACACCCCCCCCCCCCCCCCCCCCCGTCACTAATCGGGCCTCCCAGCCTATTCTCTGAGAGAGATAGCCCTGTTTACACTTGTCAGGCTGCTTATCTTTGTCTGCCTGGGTCCTCGGTGTGCTTGTTGGGAACCTCCTCCCTTGGCCTGCACCCTCCCTAGGGGATGGGGGCATGGGTCCCTGGTAGATTGGATGTTCTTGGAAACCTGCGATGCTTGTGTAGTGGGATCAGCCGGTCTCGAATAGGGGGTGTGTGACTGCGTACTCCTCTGACGGCTCTTCCATTTCTTTGCTGTTGGCTACTTGGAAGGAGATAAGGGTGGGCATGTGGGTGTAGGGGTGGCTCAGCAGGGCTGCCCAGGTGCAGTATGCTGCTGATGCTGCTGAGGGCTGAACAGTTCGCCACGCCCATCTCTCTGTTCCCTGCAGGAGGAAGAGAATGGAGGCCGAGGCCGCGGAGGAGGAGGAGGAGGAGGTAAGGGGCGGGCCTGGGGCGGGGCTGGGCTTCAGTTTCTCTCCTGTACCCCGTGGGCCCCACCCTTTTCTTGTCCCTGTCTACCCTTTCTCCTCTCTATGTTCCTGGCTAGGCTAGCTCCAGGCATCCTCTCCTCACACTCTAGTCTCCCTTCTCGTTTTCCCCTTCGGCTTCCTGTGGGCCTGTCCCTCCCACAGCCATCTGATACTGAGTCCTCTGGGTGACAGATCTCCATCTGGTCCCACCCTCTCTCTACTTTCTCCCAGAACAGAGTCAAGGCTAAGACTGCAGGGCCTGTGGATCAGGGTTGGGGTGTACTGAGCATTGCTCCCCTTATGGCTGGAGACAGTGAGGTCCCGATAGGAAGAGTGGGGCCCTACCGCGTGTCTTAGAAATGTGAGCCTAACTCATCTTACTGTCACCTTTGCTATCCTAAGGCTCCTTTACTGGCTCTCAGGCTCCCCAGGGATTTAGAGATGAACTCCCCAAACAGGCAGCTTGCCCTGTGTCTGTCTGTGGGCATCCTTGGGGACCTGGTCCTCCTGAGTTCTTCTGCCACGGAAAGAGAAGGAGTCCACTGTCCTAGCACAGGTCCCAGTAGAGCAGTCTTGTTAACAAGTGATATGGTCACCCTGTGCCAACCCCAGGGTTCTCAGGCTTTTGCTTGGAGTCCCTGACCCTGGAGAAGGAGGAAGGGTGGGAGGTATGAGTGTATTGGGTATCTCTCCAGACCTGTGACACGTCGTCTCTCCGTATATGTGAGGTCTCCCCAGCTTGCATCTTCAGGACTTGACAAGTACATTATTTAAACCAATTGTTTTATGTTCGTTTGTGCCTGGCTGTATAAATATATGCGCACCATGTGTGTACAGGGAGTCAAATATGTTAGAAGAGGCTGCCACTCTCCTGGAACAAGAGTTCCAGGCATTTGTGAGCTGCCACATGGGTGCTGGGAACCAAACCCAGGCCCTGGGCAAGAGCAGCCATCTCTCCGGCCCTGACAGGGGCCTCTTTTTAGACATTTTCAACATTGTTAGCAGCTGTGCTCAGGCTAATGCCAGAGTGCGCATGTGCCACGCGGAGTGTGTAGCGTCCAGAGGAGGACTTGGTGGAGCTAGCTGTCTCCTTCCACCTTCATGTGGGTTTCAGGGATTGAATTCAGACCTCCATCAGGCTTTCATGCAGGTGCCTCTCCCCACTGAGACCTCTTGTCAGCCCTGTAGGGACCTCTTGTATGGGTCCCTTCCCTTTGTCTTGAGACTATGTGTGAAGTCTGCTTGACAGTGAACTCTGGAAGGGCAAGAGCTGTGTGTGTCCACACGTACTGTGAAGCCTGGCTTCTAGCACAGGACCAGGGACTCAATTCATGGCTCTGGGCAGCTCTTTATGTGTCCCTGGTGATGTCCTTCTCCTGGGATGGTCCCATGTCTGGCTGTGGCCATAGGTCCTGTGTGGGCCTTTGCATGCTTGTGCCTGTGTGTGATCATCCTCTGAGTGTGTGTCCCCCTGTATGTGTAGTTGTGCATGGGTGTGACCTCCAGCAGCCACCCCCAGCTAACCTGGCTGATGCCCACCAGGACCCTCCTCCCGGCACCGCCTGGAGCCCATGGACACCATCTTCGTGAAGAATGTGAAGGATGGAGGCCCTGCCCATAAGGCGGGGCTTCGTACAGGTAAGCCTGCCTGTGCCCCAGCTTAACACTCCTCTGGGGCTCCCATGCCTTTTAGCTGGGTTGGGGTTCTCGAACCCAGATGCTGGGGAAGTTTCTCCTCTCGGTGTCATTCACGCTCAGTCCAGGGGTACACTCCACCACCTGCTTTGGACTCTCACATGAGACCCCACCCCTTGTCTCTAGGAGACCGGCTGGTGAAGGTGAACGGAGAGAGCGTCATTGGGAAGACATACTCCCACGTCATAGGTCTGATCCAGAACAGGTGAGTGTTCACCCTTCCTCCTTCCAACCTGGGTCCTGCAGCAGGATTCCTCTCTCCAGGCCCTGTCGCCTCTGCTTGACCCTCTCCCTGTCTCTGCAGTGATGACATCCTGGAGCTCTCCATCATGCCCAAGGATGAAGACATCCTCCAGCTGGTGAGTCCTGTGTGCGTGGAGAGCCAGGGCACAGCACAGTCTTTGGGATCCTGTGGGAGAAAAGAGAAGGAAATAGCCTGGCATTGCTCAACTGGGGCTTCCAGGCCCATCCCTGGGCTGGGGCTGTTTGTTGCTTCATTGAAGGCTGTTCTGTGCTAGGAAGAGAGGAGGTGCTGATCTCGGTAGGCAGGATTCCTGCCAGGGTATCTGAAGAGAGGGTGGCCCAGCGGGCCCTGCCAGCCTGGCATGTTCTTGTTTGCTCCTGTGAAAGATGCCTGCTCCCTGCACCCCCCTCCCCACTCGGCCTGCGGGAACATGGCTCAGTAGGTATGTCCATACACGCCACAGTCACAGGTACCATTTAGTGCATATCAGGACACAGCCTTGCATAGCACTATCCAACTCAGCTCCGTAGCAGACACACAAGCTCACAGACTCTCCCCCTGTTTCTGTGCCACCACAGTCTGTCCACTTTTCATGCCAGTGTACCCCAATAGCCATGTAGCACACAGCAAGACCTCATAGTAGTCTCATTTGCATTTGCACCTATGTCTTGTAACACAAACGCTGCAGACATCTGGATTCTGTGCTGTTGTGACACACACAGTGGCGTGTTATTGTGTGCAGTGCTGCCTACAAGTGTTGCAGCATGCTGCAGCCCCTCTTGGCATGTAAGCTTAGCAATATCACAGGAGTCCAAGTTCATACATAGAAGATATAAATTCTGAACCCATCACCACCAATTCTCTGCATACCCATAACATAAAATCATTGGGAGGGGCTGGAGAGATGGCTCGGAGGTTAAGGGTACTGACTGCTCCTCCAGAGGTCCTGAGTTCAATTCCCAGCAACCACATGGTGGCTCACAACCATCTATAATGTGATCTGATGCCCTCTTCTGGCGTGCAGGTATATGTGTAGGCAGAACAATGTAATACATAATAATAAATTTAAAAAACTTTTTTAAAAGTTTATTTATTTGTATACAGTGCTCTGTCTGCATGTACACCTGCAGGCCGTAAGAGGGCATCAAATCACATTGTAGATGGTTGTGAGCCACGATATGGTTGCTGGGAATTGAACTCAGGACCTCTGGAAGAGCAGGCAGTGTTCTTAACCTCTGAGCCATCTCTCCAGCCCCAATAAATAAATAAATCTTTTTAAAAAAATCATTGGGAGGGTGCCACCCAAAAGCACGTCCCACATGTGTTGGGTGAAGCAAGCCCAGAGCTCTCTGTCTGGAGCTCAGAATGGTCCCTCTTGTCCGGGCCCTGTTCTTGGTCTCATGGATCCTACCCAGGTGCCAGCTTGCTTGCCCTTAGGTTACTGCCCCTCAGAGGGTGGCTGAGGGCCAAGCCCAGAGGCCCAGAGCTGCCATGCTGGCTTTGGCTGTGTCTGTGTCATTTAATGACAGGGCCACACTTGGCATGACGCCTCCCTAGGAACCTCCATTCCTGACCTCAAATGTCCCCTTGCTCTTCCTGGGATGAAGAGGAAAGAATGGAGGCTCAGAGAGGTGGATGGCTCACCCCAGGCCTTAAAGTGCTTGCCCGTATACACCAGACTTGAGGCATAGCCAGTTATGAAAGAGTAAAGGGCATGACCCTGGGGCGCCCTGGCTCAGTCCAGCTCTCAGGGGCAAGGGGTGGCAAGGGCAACAGCCTTGAACTCTGCTAAACCTAGACCAAAGTGGGCTGGCAGCTCCCAGATGTCAACATCTGGGAGCTTCCACTACCCCGCCATCTCCAGTCAGCCAGAGGGTGGGGCTCAGGCATTCCTGTGGTTGGGAGCCAAGGCTGGAGGCCAATCGGGCGGCGGCAGCTGCTGACGCCACCACCGACGCGGCAAGTCCCCTCCACACCCATCCTCCCTCCTCCTACCGCCAGGCAGCCGAAAGAGAGCCGGGTGGGGGAGAGGGGGACGCTTCAGGGAGGGCTGACTGAGGGGACTGAGAGACACAAACCAGCCGGGCAGGGGCTGTGGTGAGAGGCAGCAGGCACAGGCTGGCGGGATGCTGCCCCCGCCACAGTGATGCTGGGAGCCCCAGGAGCCGGCAGGATGGCAGGAGGGAAAGGTATGTGTTGCTGGCCCAAAATGCTAGTCTGGAGGGGCCGAGTGTGCGGGGGTGTGGTTAGCTGGTCCTTGTCACATGATGTTTGTGTTTGGGACTGGAGGGGTAGTTATTTGTGTATCTCATTGTGTGTGTGTGTGTGTCTCTCAGGGTGTGTATCTTGCCGTTTCTCTGTGATGGGGTGTAGTTTGTGTGTGTCTGTGTCTGGGCTCGCCCTCCCACCCTTTGCTGTGACAGGTCCCCCTCAGCTCAGCCAGTGCTGGGCTGGGCCAGGGCCACAAGGCTACTGTCCCTGGGGGGCTGCCTCCTTTTTTGGCTGAGCCTGGGCACCAGCCCTGTCACTCCTTAGCAATGCAGCGTCAGCTTCAGGAGCCAGTGCCAAATTCCAGGCCTAGGGGTGGCCGGAGGTGGCCCAAGGGCCCTTAGCCTGCCCAGCCCCTCCTCTAAGCAGGCTTCTGGGGAGCAAGAAGTGATCATGTTCTTCATCCCTCGGCTCAGGCCCTGGGCCCCCATTCACACCACCTTATACCGAAGGGACTGTGGGCTTCTCTAGCCTCCGCCCACCCTCGGACCACCCCTCCTTGGACACACCCCTTAGCCAGCTTTCTACTGTCTTCTACCACCTGGACAGGCTTCTGTCCACCTCCCCACTGTGCTCCAGGGGCTGTGGGCATCGTTGGACATAAAGGAACAGTAGGCGGTAGAGGACGGGACGGGGGAGGACCCTAGCAAACAGACGTTGGAATGTTGGTGGCTAAAGGCTGTCCTTGTTTTAAAAGTCTTAGAGAAATCTGGCTATTTTGAGAGGGAGAGAGAGAGACAGAGACAGACAGAGAAACACACAAACACAGAGAGAGAGTCTTATTTCTTTGTCCTCCCCCAGGACTGTCCTTGGAGCCTACCCTCATCCACTCAGGGTGCCCCTTCTTAATCGGCTCCCTTTCCCGCCCTCCTGGGGACCTTGGTACCCTAGGGCTGTCTCAATCCTGGCCTCTAAGTCCAGTCTGGTCATGCTTTTATGCCTCTGTGTTTCTGGCCAGGCCTACTCCCAGGATGCCTACCTGAGGGGCAACGAGCCATATTGTGGAGAGGCCCGCAGCATCCCAGAACCACCTCCACTCTGCTACCCACGGAAGACCTATGCCCCACCAACCCGGGCCCCTGCCTGGGCCACTATGGTGCCTGAGCCCATCGCAGCGCTCCCCACGGATCCCCGGAGTCCTGCTGCCTGGAGTGACCCAGGGTCCCGTGTTTCATCTGCCACCCGTGCCCACCTGGACAGCTCTTCATTGGGGATGAGCCAGTCCCGTCCAAGCCCTGGTGCCTTTCCCCACCTCCCCTCAGAGTCCCGGACGCCCCGTGCCTTCCCAGAGCCTGGCAGCCGGGTGCTTCCCAGCAGACTGGAGTGCCAGCAGGCTCTGTCACACTGGCTGTCAAATCAGATACCCCGCAGGGCGGGGGAGAGACGGTGCCCAGCCATGCCACCTCGGGCCCGCAGTGCCTCCCAGGACCGGTTGGAGGATGTGACTACCCACCACCCATGGCCCTGCTCCACCTCCCAGGATGCCTTGAGCCAGCTGGGCCAGGAGGGTTGGCACCGAGCTCGCTCAGATGATTACCTGAGCAGGGCCACCCGCTCTGCTGAAGCACTAGGGCCAGGAGCACTGGTGTCACCTCGCCTTGAACGCTGTGGTTGGGCTCCCCAGCGTCCATCTGCCCGCACCTCTGCTTGCCCTTCTCGGGACCTACCAGGGCCGCAGGCCCCTCCCCCCTCTGGCCTGCAGGGCCTGGATGACATCGGGTACATTGGCTATAGGAGCTATAGCCCATCATTCCAGCGCCGGACTGGTCTCCTGCATGCGCTCTCCTTCCGGGACTCTCCTTTTGGGGGACTTCCCTCCTTCAACTTGGCACAGTCTCCTGCATCATTCCCACCAGAGGCCTCCGAGCCACCTAGGGTTGTCCGGCCAGATCCTAGCACTCGAGCTCCGGAGCCTCCCGCAGAGGATCACCGCGATGAAGTGGTCCTGAGGCAGAAGCCTCCAACGGGTCGCAAGGTCCAGCTGACCCCTGCGAGGCAGATGAACCTTGGATTTGGTAATGAGTCCCCAGAACCAGAGGCCAGAGGGGAACGTCCTGGCAAGAAGGTGGCTCCTTTGGCTGCTACAGAAGATTCCCTGGCTTCTATCCCTTTCATTGGTGAGTGGTGTTACAAGTCACTTGCTAACTATTCCAGTCTCCCTCCTGTTGTGTCCCACCTACTTGTCTACTGTGCCCAAGACTCTGGGCTGTGCGCTGTTAGTATCATCTGGGTTCTCTGTCCATCCCTTTGTCGGTTCTTCACTCTTTCATCCCAGCTCCTATTTATTTATTTATTTATTTATTTTTCTGAGACAGGGTCTCTCTGTGTGGCCTTGGCTGTCCTGGACTTGCTTTGTAAACCAGGCTGGCCTTGAACTCACAGCGATCCGTCTGCCTCTGCCTCCCAAGTGCTGGGATTAAAGGCATGCGCCACCACCACCCACCCCAGCTCCTATTTATTTGTTTATTTATTTATTTTGTTTTTTCGAGACAGGGTTTCTCTGTGTAGCCCTGGCTGTCCTGGACTCGCTTTGTAGACCAGGCTGGCCTCGAACTAACAGTGACCCACCTGCCTCTGCCTCCCGAGTGCTGGGATTAAAGGCGGGCGCTACCATGCCTGGCTTCTCCCATTTATTTATTCTTCTAGTCATCGTTCCATCCAGTTTTCTTTCCTTTCCCCTCCTTCATCCATTCTTCTCTTCTTTTTGGTTCCTTTGTTCATTCACTCATTTATTCCATTTATTTTCTTTCTTTCTTTTTTTTTTTTTTCGAGACAGGGTTTCTCTGTGTCGTCTTGGCTATCTTGGACTTGCTTTGTAGATCAGGCTGGCCTCAAACTCACAGCGATCCTCCTGCCTCTGCCTCCTGAGTGCTGGGATTATAGGTGTGTGTTAGCACCCTGGCTCCTATCATTCTTAACTTTACTCCTTCCTTCCTTCCTTCCTTCCTCCTTTCTTTGTGTCTTTTATTCTTTGTTTTTTGTATTGTTTTGTTCCTCCCTCCCTCCCCCTCCCGTTTATCCTACATTCCTCCAATAGATACTCAGGTACCGAGTAGGCTTCAGACTTACCTGGGGAATGGATGGTCAGACAGAAAGCACATGGGACGGGCTCTGTGGTTTAGATGTGTGTGGCCGGCTGTGGGCTGTGGGAAAATGTTGGAAAAACAACGTTTGACTAAGAAGGATTCGAAGTAGTCTGAGGAAGAATGTTCAAAGAGGAAAGATGGTGCTCTGCAGAGCCTGCAGTGACAAAGGCAGAATGCTCTTGCAGGCCATGTGGTCCTTTTCTGTCCAATGCCAAGCTCGGGACTTCATCCCAAGAACAGAGGAGGCTGTGAAAGCTGCCTGTAGAGTTGGGGCAGGGGGGCACAAGAAGGCAGAGTGCTGAAGGTGGTCCCCAGAAGCTTAGGCAGGGTGGTGGGGTGCCGTCAGCAGCCTGTGTTGGCCGTCCAGCCCTGTTTCAGAAAAATGCCAGCTCAGCCTCTGCCAGGTGCTCCCGTCTAATGCGAAGACAGTAGCTTCTGTCCTCACAAGCCACCGATCTGATAGAACGTTCAGGAGCCCACTCCACAGGGGGTGGCTCAGGCCCACTCCTTGCTGCCCTTGATGTATTGGGAGACTCATCACCTGCTAAGAGGGATAGACTCCCTGACCACAGGCTGGTGGGCGAGGCACCCCGGGCAGTGGGCATGTTGCCAGAAATGCCCTAGTGAGGAAGAGTTTGAGGGCTTGCAGTTTGTGTGCCCAAAGCCTGGTAAGATTGGGATATTCAGTCAGCTTGACCTGTGTCCATCACCCCTTCTTCCTCTGCTGGCAGATGAGCCCACCAGCCCCAGCATTGACCTCCAGGCCAAGCATGTCCCCGCTTCTGCTGTGGTCTCCAGTGCCATGAACTCAGCCCCTGTCCTGGGCACCAGTCCATCGTCGCCAACCTTCACCTTTGCCCTCAGTCGCCATTACTCCCAGGATTGCAGTAAGTATCTCCACCCCGTGTCACCCCCTCCTCTGCTGCCTGCTCCCTGTGGGTCTTTTTCCCAATGTCTGTTTGCTTCCAAGTGGTTTTTGCTTCCTCTGGGGCCCCATGGGAGAGCCCACTCCTCACCAGAGGGGAGGGCTCCTAGGGTAACTCCCAACTCACTCTTGGCTCACCCTGCGGCCTCGTGTGGGCACCTTTTCAGGCAGCATCAAGGCTGGCCGCCGCTCCTCCTACCTGCTGGCCATCACCACAGAGCGCTCCAAGTCCTGTGACGACGGCCTCAACACCTTCCGGGATGAGGGCCGAGTGCTCCGGTGAGGCCACGTCTGCCCTGGGGAAGGGTGGTTTCCTGTTCTCCTAGGTTGGGTCATGGGTTTGGGTGGGTGATGAGACTCAGGGTGGCCCACAGCCCTCACCCTCAATCCTTGCTCCCCAGACGTCTTCCCAACCGTGTGCCCAGTCTACGAATGCTGCGGAGCTTCTTCACAGACGGGGTAAGCCAGCAAGAGCATTTGCGTGCATGTGTGTGCGTGCATGTGTGTGCGTGCATGTGCGTGCGTACAGGCATGCGTGAGGGTGTGCGTGCATGTGTGTGCCTGCATGTGTGTGCGTGCAGGCATGCGTGCATGTGTGTGCGTGCAGGCATGTGTGCATGTGTGTGCGTGCATGTGTGTGTGTGCAGGCATGCGTGCATGTGTGTGCGTGCAGGCATGTGTGCATGTGTTTGCGTGCATGTGTGTGCGTGCAGGCATGCGTGAGGGTGTGCGTGTGTAGAAGAGTGGTAGCCCGACATGTCCTGGGTTCCACAGCTGTGATTCCTGTGACTCCCTAAATGAAGTGCTCTGGCCCCCTTCTTCATGCCACCCATGTGACCTGCCTCCCACCTGAGGACTTTGTATTTGTCCTCAAATCTGGAAAGTCCCAAGTCACAGATCTCTTTATCTGTCTCTCTCCCTCCCTCCCTCCCTCCTTCCCTCCCTCCCTCCTTCTCTCTGCCTCCTGTACCCCATCCTCCCTCCAGTGTTGGGAATGGAACCAAGGACTCAAGTGTGGTAGGCAGGAGCTCTAGCTCTGGGCAGTACCTCCAACTCTTTGTTGTTATTGTTTGTTTTGAGACAGGGTCTTACTGTGTAGCTCTGGCTGGCCTCACTCTGTAAACCAGGCTGGCTTTGAACTCAGAGATTGGCAAGCTTCTCCCTCCCCAGTGCTAGGATTAAAGGCATGTGCCACCACACCTAGCTTCCAGTTCTTGATTCCTTTCCTTTTAAAGATTTATTTTTTTTAAAAAATCTTGGTTACGTGTGCACGCATTTGTGTGTGTGTGTGTGTGTGTGTGTGTGTGTGTGTGTGTGTGTGTATGGGTGTGTGCAGCTAAGTGGGGTGCCCCAGGAGGCCAGAGGCATGAGATTCTCCTGGAGCTGACTTATAGGTGCTTGTCACCACAATATGGGTCTTTCAAGATTCTTTTTTTTTTTTTTTTTAAGATTTATTTCATTTTATGTGTATGAGCGTTTTGCCTGTGTGTATTTATGTCCACTGTGCTCATGCCTACTGCTGTGGAGGTCAGAAAAAGACATTGGATCCCCTGGATCTGGAGTTAAAGGTGGTTGTGAGCTGCCACGTGGGTGCTGAGAACTGAACCTGGGTCCTCCGCAAGCGCAGCCAGTTCTCTTAAGCACTGAGTCGTCCTTCTAGCCCTTGGTTCCTTAGGACAGGCCTTGATAGACCTTGAAGACAGTTTAATCCAGGCTGGCCTCAAATCTGTGATCTTCCTACTTTAGCCTTCTGAGTGCTGGGAACACTGTACGGATGCTGTGCTGTCGTAGGGCCCTCTGAGGCTCGCTCTGTACGGATGCTGTGCTGTGATAGAGCCCTCTGAGGCTCGCTCTGAAACCTCACCCCGACACCCACTGTTTCTGGCTCCTTTTGGTAGTTTGTGCATTTCCTTTCACGCGTGTGTCTTTTGTTAGCCTAGCACCTTCAAGACATGGCCACCTGGCTCCCCTTCATCACTTCCTCACCTAACTGAGCTCTCCCTGGTTGTGCCACTGGATTTCTGTTGACACCACCACTTCCTGGTTAACTCGCGGTGGGTTTGATACCTGCCTCCTCACTGTTTCTTTGTTGATGTCCCCACTTCCCCATTGCCACAGTCGCTTTCCTGGTTTCCTCAATTCCTTTGAGGCTGTGAAGCTGATGGAAGGCCCAGCTTGGCTTTTCCAGCGTGGGGAGGCATGTGCTCTGCTGGCAGGTCGGAGCTGTTCCTCCTTCCTGGCTTCCTCATGAGGCCTCATGACCACAGCACAAACAGTCCAGAGAGGACAAGCAAGGCCCATGAGGTCACATAGCACAGCAGAGTGCAGCACAGACATACTCCAGGCCCGTGTGGCTGCCAGTGGTCCATGGGGTTCCTGAGATGCTGGTACTATGGGAGCCACCCTGAATTGCCCAATGTTTTCTCCCTACAGTCTCTAGATAGCTGGGGCACCTCTGAAGATGTTGATGCCCCCTCTAAGCGACACTCAACCTCTGACCTCTCAGATGCAACTTTCAGTGATGCCAGGAGAGAAGGCTGGCTGTATTATAAGCAGGTCCTCACCAAGAAGGGGAAGGTAAGGTGGCCTGAGGAAGGAGGTTGGGCTGGACACAGGCTGGCTCTGGTAGAACTTTCCAGGTCCTCTTACATCTGTCCTGAAGCCTCTGGAGCCAGAAACAAACAAACAAACATCACCTTAGGCTCTAGCCTGAGGAATCAAGGTTTGGTGCCAGAAAGAGCTTCTCAGAGAGGGGGACTCACTGAACCTCAAAATGGAGGCTAGCAGAGAGGCTCCTGATGTGGGAGCACACAGCAGGCTGTGTGCGGAACCCCGACCAAACTGTTCCTCAGTGATCCTGAATGACCACTGAGGCTTATGGTAAAGGAGCAAGGCCAGGATGATGCTGAGGCCCAAGAAGGAAGCAGAGGCCAGTTCTCTTGGGGACCCTATGAGGCCCTCAGGGCGCAGACTTGGCTTATGGACAACGGAACCCTTGGGGCTCTTAGAGCCAAAGCTTTCAAGGGCTCATGTGGCTTCCTGGGGTGACTTAGTGAGGGATGCCCTGGAGTAAGAAGACCATTTAGAAGCCCCCACAAGATCCAGGTGAGAGACAAGGACTTGCGTCAGTGGGTAAGGATGGGGCAGGAAGGGACCCAGGGGACTCGGAAAAGAAGACGGGGCTCTGGTCTCTCAGGCTTAGAGCCCAGGGCTGGAGAGAGGGAGGAAGAGGAGGCAGGGTGTTTCAGACAACCCTGGCCTTGATTCTTGATAGCTTGGCTTGTTTCTCTGAGGGCTCCGTCCATAGTGGTTGTGACTCAGTGTCAACAAGGAGAGCTGACAAATGCTTTTCTTAACCTGCTGCTAAGCATTTAAAAGACTTGGTCTGAATCTGAACAAGGGTGTATCATGCTATGTGTGGTGAGATCAGTCTGTACTCCAAGCTATTTGGGAGACTGAGACAGGAGGATGGAAAGTTCATGACCTGTCTAGGTTACAGAGTGAATTCAGGGCCGACCTTGGCAACTTACTAAAATTCTGTCCTTCAAGTTACCAAAATAAAATGTGAAACAAGGTCTGACGGTGTAGATTATTGGTAGAATATTTGCCTAGCAGGTGTGAGGGCTTGGTTTCAAGTCCCAGTCATAACACACACACACACACACACACACACACGCACACACACACACACACACATACACACACACACACACACACACACACACACGTTTCTTTTGGGCTGTGCCTAAGGAACTCTTGCCTGACTCATGGGAGGGCCTGGGTTCCATTCTGAGCATTGGAGAAAGAGTGTGAGGAAAGTGAGGCTGGGGTCCCCACAGAGCTTGGCCCTTGGGGGCTGCTGTCCTCCTTCCTTACTGCCATTACAGGCATCCCTCAGTATCTGGCAGGGTGGCTCCAGAAGCCCCCCTGGGTACCAGACACTCAGAGACACTCAAGTCCCTCATATAAAGCAGATTAGCACCTGCATCTGGCTTATGCAACTCTCCATGCACTGTCATCTCTGGATGACACACGTTGCCTAGTACTGTGTATTGCTGTGTAAATAGTTGTTACCGCGGGTTGTTTATGAGATGCGGAGGAAACAAACCATCTGCACCCCTTAGTACAGATGCAGGGTTTCCTCCTGAGTGCTTCTGACCCATGTTTGGTTAAATGCATGGTTATGGAACCTAGAGAAGGGATGCCCCCAGGGCTGGTACCCGGAGGGATGCACTTTGAAATCGTCAGACTTAGAGTCCTGCACAGCCACACGTTGTTGCTTCAGGAGCACACTTAGGTTCCCTGAGCTGTAAGATGAGTTAAGAGGGGAGAAGTGTAGGTTATGTAGGCCAGAGAGCACTGGAGTTTATGGACACAAAGCCTCCTGGGGACTTAAGTGAGGGAGCCAGTTTGCCCAGTCCTATCCCCTTGGGGTTGATGATCACGGAGACAGTGCTAATTGCTCTTCAGTGGCAGCCCAGGGAGCTCAGAGGCTCAGCAGGCTGGGGCTTAGGAAGACATGAAGGCTGTGGGGGTCTGTAGTGGAGAGGGAGTGGGTGGGAGGGAGTATGCAGGGTGAGACCCCTCACTAAGCGCTGGAGGGGAGGCTCAGAGGAGTGTGTCAGGAGCTGGGTTGCCTAGAGAGCGCAGAGCAGGTGGTAGAAGGTGGTAGAAGGTGAAGTGGCAGTTTGAAGCCTAAGGAACTTTCCTGTCCTGAGATGCAGGATAAAGCAGGGAGATGTGATCTGGGGGTGTGGTGGCGCACACCTTTAACCCCACCACTCGGGAGGCAGAGGCAGGCGGATCGCTGTGAGTTCGAGGCCAGCTTGGTCTACAAAGGGAGTCCAGGGTAGCCATACACAGAGAAACCCTGTCTCAAAAAAAAAAAAAAAAAAAAAAAAAGTAGGGAGATGTGTGCTTTTGCTGCGAGGAGTCTGTGTCATTGCTGTTGTCTACGTAATCGAGGCCCTGGGATGGGACCAGGAGCTGTTTTTTTGTAAGAGATTCTAGGGAAGAGGTTGCCTGATGGCCCCAGGCTGAGGGAGGTAGAGGACAAGCCGAGTGAGGCTCCTGGCTTCTGGCTTGGCTGGTGAGGGAGAATCTCCCTTGAGCCTCTGGCCACGTGAGGAGAGGATTTGGGGAGAAGCATCTCTATTGGAGCTGTGTGATCCCACAATACTTTGGCTGAGGACCTGTGAATGGAAACACATATGAGGAAGCCCACCCAAGAGTCCCTGTAGTCCATCAGGTGTGCACTCGCACCTGTGTGGCCTCAGGGAGAAGGAGGTGACGGCCCAGAGGCAGTCAGTCTCTCTCTCTCTCTCTCTCTCCTCCTGCCTCTGCCTCCTGAGTGCCAGGCCAGGATTAAAGGTGTGCGCCACCACGGAGTCTTGACAGGAAGTGGAAACTGGGAAGGTGAGGCTGGCTAGGAAACTAAAAAGATGTAGGAAGGTGGCAGTCACTCCAGGAAGGGTGGCCTAGGAGGGGCCAGGTGGGTGGCTGTGTGAGCTTTCCAAGCAAAGCCTGGTGTGGACAGCATCTTCTAAGCCCATGGTAGAGAAATATCTTAGAAACATTTCTCCCAGGGAGCTTGGCTCCCCAGCTTTGGATGGCCTGGGCAGTGTTGTCTGGGCAGGGATAGGCACTGGCTCCTTGGTTCACTGACCAGTTCTGAAGCATAGGGGCTTCCACTGTCTTGCTGCCCAAAACCCAATGTCATTTGTGTACCTGGTGCCATGCCTCAAACCCTGGGTCTACCTGGAGTTCTGTCTTGTGGCTTTATGTCATCTATACCAGTAGTCCCAGCCACCCTCTCCCATCCTTGGCCTCCCTCAGAGACCACCAGTGGCCAGGCAGAGGATGGGCACCTGCATGTGGCACTCCTAATGCCAGAGCCACTATTGGAGGGGCTTGACCATGGCACTTGCTGTTTAACCCTCGTTACTTGTCTTTTTGTTATTTAAACATTGATGATGATGATGATGATGATGATGATGATGCAGTGCTCTGCCTGTGTGTACACCTGCAGGCCAGAAGGGGGCATCGGATCACATTATTGTAGATGGCTGTGAGCCACCATGTGGTTGCTGGGAATTGAACTCAGGACCTTGGAAGAGCAGTCAGTGCTCTTAACCTCTGAGCCATGGCTCCAGCCCAACTCTCATTATTTGTTAGCAGCAATATTGATGCCAGGGGAAGACTTGACTTACTCAGGGTTATCCGGCTGCTTTGGTCACAGACGGGCCCTCGGGGCCACCTCACGCTAACACAGTCATTCTCATGGAGCAGGAGTCTAATTTAGTACATTAGTGTTAGGGCCGTTCCAGTTGGCACTGCCTTGGCCCAGCTGCTCTGTGACGCTATGCTAGGCTCATGCCATAGGATCTACCTAAGTGAGCTGGGCATGGCTGCTTCAGCCCTGCTCTCTGGAGGGCCCTGGAGCCCTCACCATCAGGACATAGAGCACACTCAATATTAGCGAATGAACACTTGGCCTGTACTCAGCCCAGGGCTTGGAGCACCTGTCCCAGCAGCTCACCATGTACCCAGGAAACCCACAGCCAGGACCTGAGGCTATGGGGCTACCCACAGGGCAGTAAAATAGTCAGGGCACCTGGTCAAGGTCCTGATGACTGGCAGCCTAGCTCTGAAGGGCAGCCACATAGAGAAGTGAGAGAAAGCCGAACACTTGGGAGGCAGAGGCTTGGAGATTAGGGCTTCAAATACAGCCAAGTGCGATGGCGCACGCCTTTAATCCCAGCACTTGGGAGGCAGAGGCAGGCAGGTTTGAAGCAGGAATTTAAGGCCAGCCTGGTCTATAGACAGGGCTAGGGGCTGGGGAATCTAGCTCAGTGCAGAAGATTTACCTGACATGTGCAGGCCCCGGGTTCAATCTCTAACGCAACAATAACAAAGGACAAAGTGGAGAGGGATGACTAGGTGGCTCAGCAGGCAAGGGTGCTTGCTGCCAAGCCTGAGGACCCAAGCTTGGGCCTAGGACCCTCATGGTTGTGGTAGGGAATGCATTCCTTCACATTGTCCTTTGACTTTCACTAGCATTCCACGGCACACCCACATTTTCCCACCCATAAAAAAATAAATAAGTAGTCGGGAGGCAGGGGCAGGTGGATCACTGTGAGTTCGAGGCCAGCCTGGTCTACAAAGTAAGTCCAGGACAGCCAAGGATACACAGAGAAATCCTGTCTCGGAAAAAGAAAGAAAGAAAGAAAGAAAGAAGAAATGGGGTCTGGGGAGACAGGGCACAGGAGAAGAAACAGCTAGTGTGTGGGCCCTAAGATAGGAAGGCTGTGGCAGTCACTGGTAGGCAAAAGCCTGGTGGCTTGACAGACAAGAAACATGGAGGTGAGTTTGGAGAGGGCCAGTATGGGGCCTCAGTGCCTTCTGTTTGCTTCACGGGGACCACCCAAAGGAGAGGTAGGTTCCTTCACTCTAAAAAATGACTGTGGGGCTGCTGCCTGGAAGGCCAAGGCAAGAGGGCCTGGGAAGGGTGACGCCGGGGTCCAGGTGAGGAGGTCGGTGATGTGGGCAGGCTGGCAGCACCCAGGTGAGGACAGGAGATACTCTTGGGAGCATGAGAATTGATTTCTGATGAGCTGATGTCAAGGGCAACTCCCAGGTTTCGGGGCGACTAGGCGGATTGACTGAGCTGGCAAAGGTGGCATGAGGGTGGAGAACAGGTTTGAAGGCCGAGACTCATGCACTACAGTGAGCAGCGAGCACGAGCCCTGCCCATGCTACATGCAAGTTACAGACGGGGTGGGGGTGGGGTGGGGTGGGGGAGGGTTGCTGAGTAGGCTCGGAGCCATCCAAAACTGGGCCAGTGCCTACTGCAGGCTGGAACTGTGTGGCTGGGCGTGGCCACAGGTGTGCACGGTGTCCCTGCAGGATGTGTGCAGGGTGAAGAGAGCTCAAGGCAGGACAGAACCTTGAGGCTTCTTTCCGAAAGGCTGCCTTCTCTGTTGCCTGTTGGGCCAGGACTAATGCTTTGTTAGCAGGCGCTGTCCGCATAAGGGAATGGTCAGGGCCATCCTTGCCTACGATCTGCTAGGCATGCTCCTCCCTTCCACCATATCTCCAGACAAATGTCTCCAAGGGCCAGGTCACTTTGGGCCTGGGGACATGGCTCAGTGGCTAAGAGCACATGATCCCCTCCCCCCTCCGATAGGGTTTCTCTGTGTAGTTGAAGCTATACTGGAACTTAGTATGTAGACCAGGCTGGCTTCATACCCTGAGATCTGACCGCCTCCTCCCCCCAAGTGCTGGGATTAAAGGCATGGGCTCCCACCACCAGCATCTGATCCTTTTACAGAGGACCCAGGTTCAGTTCCCAGTGCCCACAGGACAGATGACAGCCACCTGTAATTCCAGGTCCAGGCAATCTGGAACCCTCTTCTGACTTCCACAGGTACCAGGCACGAACATGGTGCGCATACATGCAGACAAAACATTCCTACACATAAAATAAAATGATATACAGGTCTAGAGGCTGGATGGAAAGCTGTAAAGGGCCTGAGCTGTGGTGGCGCACTCCTTTAATCCCAGCAATCAGAAGGCAGAGGCAGATGGATCTCTGTGAGTTCGAGACCAGAGTGAGTTCCAGGACAGCTAGGGCTACATAGAGAAACCCTGTCTTGAGAAACAAAACAATGAAGGGGCCCAAGAGAGAGCCAGAGGGATTGGGAGAAACCCAGGAACACAGTGCCTCATGAGTCAGAGGCTGGTGCTCGCCTTTAATCCCAGCATGGGATGTGCAAGGGATGGCTTCCTAAGGTGTTTCTTTTTTTCTCCCTCAAGACAAGGTTTCTCAGCCAGGCAGTGGTGGTGCACACCTTTAACTCATAGAGATCAGACTGGCCTCACACTCAAAGAGATCTGGCTGCCTTTGCCTCCTGAGTGGAGGGCTGGGACTAAAGGTGTCCGCCGCCACACCCAGTGGCTTGGTGAGATTTTATACTAGCTGGGGGAGCTGTTCCTTCTTGGATCCCCTTGTCTGGCAGTTGCTGGTATTTAAGAGTAGGAGGAAGTTGGCATGGGGGCGGGGTCTTAGTGGTAGGTAGGGAGGTCTGGGCAAGTGGACTGAGAGACCACAGGCTGGCTGGAGGCTGTCCAGGTACATGAGGGGAGGCTGAGTGGGCTGGGGTCTGTCTCTGTAGTCCATGGCCTGCTGCTTCTCAGCCTCAGGCAGCCTCGTGGCAGGCCTGGCTCTCACCGCTGCCCTGTCTCTTCCACCCTGTGTCTCTGCAGAAAGCGGGCGGCGGCCTGCGCCAGTGGAAGCGCGTCTATGCCGTCCTGCGGGCGCGCTCGCTCTCGTTGAGCAAGGAGCGGCGGGAGCCCGGGCCGGCGGCTGCGGGGGCTGCGGCGGCCGGCGCAGGTGAGGACGAGGCGGCGCCCGTCTGCATCGGCTCCTGCCTGGTGGACATCTCCTACAGCGAGACCAAGAGGAGGCACGTGTTCCGGCTGACCACCGCTGACTTCTGTGAATATCTCTTTCAGGCTGAGGATCGGGATGACATGCTGGGCTGGATCAGAGCGATCCGGGAGAACAGCAGGGCCGAGGGCGAGGTGAGGCCCTGGGCTTGTGCCCAGCGGGCCACCAGGGCAGGGCAGGGCAGGGCAGGGCAGGGCTGCCTCTCAGCTGCTGTGACCTGGGGTAGCCACTCTGAGCCTCGCTTCCTCTCCTAGAAAAAGAGCGATTAAGAATCCACCTTGGCTGTGAGAGAGATGTAAAGGGAATAAATACGTTTTAAAAAAGAATCCACCTTGGGCCTGCCTACCTGGGTTTGGGTGTGAGGACGAAGGCTAGAGAGCAGCTGGCACCCTCAGGCTCCAGTGACTAGCCAAACAATAACAGCTGCACCAATGACAGTAATTACTGTTAGGCTTGGGACTGCCTTGGGCAAGCTCTGGCCCAGAGAGGTCAGCTCCAGGCCAGCCATAGCCTCTGTCAGGCGAGAGTAAGCAATCTCCATAGACCAGGTGTAGAATGAGTCCAGATGCTGCACTGTCTTGAGTCAGAGGGTGGACACACTGACCTTAACCAAAGACTAGGTTTGGACAGCAGGTTAGGGGCAGGGGTAGGTAGGCGTAGGGATTTGGAGAGAGCTTTAAAAAAAAAAAAAAAAAAAGGACACCCCTGCTGGGGACTGCCCCATCTCTTCCTGGTCTGCACAGATGTCATTTCACACACCTATGTAGAGGAAGGTTCAGTCTAGGGGCTTGGAGGCTGGCG
The DNA here is from genome assembly GCF_903995435.1 of Acomys russatus. Lineage (NCBI taxonomy): Eukaryota > Metazoa > Chordata > Mammalia > Rodentia > Muridae > Acomys > Acomys russatus. Next base: position 23,871,745 of record NC_067152.1, read on the forward strand.
TCCACCAGGAGGGCAGTGTGCCTAGGCTCCACCCAAGTGGCATCTGGGTGACCCTCTCCCTGAGGACAAGTCTTTTGCTGGCAGGGTTCTCCCCTCCTGAGGATAGCCTCTTCTTTCCACGGCAGGAAGCCTGGGTCCCCTGCTCTCGAGGCCTGAGTTAACTGTAGTGGCTGCCTGTACTCATGTCCCTCCGTACCTGACAGGCCTGGGAGGAGTGCTGCCATGTCTGCATCCCAACACAAAGGCTGCTATGTCCACCCCGGCTATGCTTATGGCCACAGTGACCGAGGCTCAGAGATGTTAGGCAGCTTCCCCAAAGTCACACAGCTGCCTAGGGAGGTCAGCCCTGGCCTTTGTCCATCCAGAGTCTACACTGTCTACCTGGTGGATAGGGGCGAGGCTGAGGCAGGGGCCAGGGAGGAGTTCTGGTGGGGTGCTCTGTGCGGACTGATGTGGCTTCTCTCTCCTCCCCCTGCTGCAGGACCCCGGCTGTGCCAACCAAGCTCTGATCAGCAAGAAGCTTAATGATTATCGCAAAGTGAGGTAAGGCCTGTCCCCCCCAGAGCAGCCTGTGGTTGGGAGTTGTCTCTCGTGGGAGAAGATGGAGGCCAATGAAAGCGGCATGCTGGGCCACCCCACATGAAAACATCCCATCCCTCCCTTTTTCCCTCTGCAGCCATAGCTCTGGGCCCAAAGCTGATTCCTCCCCTAAAGGCTCTCGGGGCCTGGGAGGCCTCAAGTCTGAATTCCTCAAGCAGACTGCAGTCCGCGGCCTCAGAACTCAGGACCAGGCTGCAGGAAGCAAGGGTAGGAGGGCTGGGTGCAGTGTGTGCCTGTGCGGGGCGGGTTGCCTGCCCGTGTTCTTGTATCTGCCCTAAGTGTGAGCCTTCGAGGGGCTGCAGCCTCAAGGGTTCAGAGCTGAAAGCTTCAGCCACACATTCTTGTTGGGTGACCCCCAGTTTCTGCGCGTGCCCCTTGGGAATGAGAGACTCACGCTGCAGGCAGCCGCCATCTTTACAGTCCTGGGCCAGAGAGATCGCTCAGGGCTTAGGAGCATCCAGAGGGCCTGAGTTGGGTTCTGAGAGCTCACAACTGCCCACAGTACAGCTTTAGGAGATCCGACACCTCTAATATCTGTGTGCACCCCCACCCCAACCCCACAACCCACAACCCACACATACAAACATAATTTTCTTTCCTTTGGTCATGCCAAAGTGTGGACAGTACTCATGCGTTACAGGTTGGGTCCTTGAGGCCACCAACAATCTGTATGGAGACAGGATCTCCTTCCTGCGGGCTAATCAGCGCGTCCTTTCAGCCTTTTCTCTCTCAGGAGTGATTTTCAAACTCCCTAGTTCTTTGATGTCCTAGGTGTGGGTGGCATTGGATGTGCGGGACCCTTCTGAGCACCTCCAGCTGACCCTAGCTCTCTCTGCCACTGTTCATCCCAGAAGACAGTGCTGCAGCTCCCAAAACCCCCTGGGGTATCAACATTATCAAGAAGAACAAGAAAGCTGCCCCGAGGGCATTTGGGATCCGGTTGGAGGAGTGCCAGCCTGCCACGGAGAACCAGGTGGGTCCCCACAGTGCTAGGCAGCACATGGAAGGCCAAGGCAGGGAACCAGAGCTGTAGGAGTGCGGCACCAGCCCCCTCCTCATAACACACAAAGAGAAGAGACCTGAGTCCTGCAGAGGACCCTGCTGAACCGAGGCCCACCTTGGCCTGCGTCTGAGTCAGTGGCTCACGTTAGTGCTGACCCTTAGAGGGGGTCAGTAAGGGCTTCCCCTTGGGTGTCCTTACAGCAGCTCTGGCCTTTGTGCTCTCTCCACATTAGCCTCCTACAACCTCCAGCCACATCCCTAAATCCCTCTCCCCTGTCTGTGCTCCCAGCGTGTCCCCTTGATTGTGGCTGCCTGCTGCCGTATTGTGGAGGCACGGGGGCTGGAGTCCACTGGCATTTACCGAGTTCCTGGCAACAATGCGGTGGTGTCCAGTCTGCAGGAGCAGCTCAACCGTGGGCCCAGTGACATCAACCTGCAGGATGAGGTGGGTGTGGTGCGCCTGCTGGAAGAAGTCCAGGGACTGTCGGGTTCACTCACTGTGTGCTGCTCTATACTTGTCATTGGGCCAGAGTGTCCAGGTGGCAGGAGAAAGCCTGTCCAGTCAGCCAGCCCCAGTGGGCGTCTCCCAAGGATGGCTCTGAGACAAATATAGCCCTGGCCTGATGGGTACTGAGACAGAGGCAGGGGTTTTGCTTTGTTTTTCTTTCTTTTTTTTTTCCAGAGAGGATCCTCTGTGTAGCCCAGGCTGATCCTTTTGCCTCTGCCTTGTACATGTGTGCCACTGGCAGGACAGCTGTCCTCCTGTGGCTGGATGACAGTTTTGCATGAGCACTTAGGACAGCCGAGTTCTCTCAGTTAAAGTCAAATATGGTCAGAGATGGGGCTGAACACTGCTGGGAATTAATTTCCAAGAGAGCCAGCCAGGGAGTGGTTTTAGGCCTCCTGCTACTATTGCCTCGCCCCATTCCCCCAATCATCCTGCCTTCCCTTCCTCCTCTTTGCTGTCCTTTTAGCACCAGGCTGGACAAAAATGGGATGCTGACTGGGTTCCATGGGCCACTGAGGTCTGCAGAGCCCTGGCCTGGAGCAAGGGCATGTGCCATGGTCTCAGGGTAGCCAGCCCCCGAGGCTGTAGCCTGAAGAGAGAAGCTGAAGCTGAGAGCAGCTTGTAGACGTAGCTGGCACGACACCCAAGAGCCTGTAGCATGGCTGGCAGTTCTCAAATGAGTCCTAGAGTCTGAGGGTTCCCAGAGGAGCTTTGAGGGGCCATGTGGAGGTCGAGACCTCCTTTGCTAGAGTGAGGGCCACCCTGCTTTGCTCAGAATATTATTTTGAGTTTGCCACATCTATTTATTTACTTGTTGGGGACCCACATGCACTATGTATGTTATGGCACACGCGTGGAGGTCAGAGGACAACTTATGGGAGTTGTTCCTCGCTTTCCATCATGTGGTCATGGGCCTCGAACTCGGCTCCTCAGGCTTGGCAGCAGCGTCATTACCTGTCGAGCCATCTCTCACTAGCCCACCATGGCTTTCTGTGTAAGATTTTATTTGACCAAAGGGGCTCTTTTTCATAAAGGTTTTGGTGGGGGCGGGGAGGAGAGGAGCCATGAATCTGGCTAAGGAAGCACCGTAGACCCCATGACACAGAGTATTTTTGTCTTTGGGGGACGGGGAGAGAAGACAAATAGATGTGACGTCAAGGACATGAGAAAAGTGATCTGTCATCAAGGACTTGTGTAAAAGAGGAGGGAGAGACTGCTGAGGGCAGGAGCCGGGGTGGGAGAGCTCCTGAAGGTGTGGGGAAACATGGCAGCCCTGGCAGGGAGTGGCAGCATTGTTTAAAGCTCGTGGAAGGATTGGAAGGTTGGACAAAAGGTGGATACACGGTCTGTGTTTGGGGGTAGGGACTGTAAGACCCAGAGCTTGAGAAAGCTTTCTGGAACCTTTGACCTTGAGCCAGTAGCCAGTAAGGAGCTTTTGATAGTTCTTATGCTGGGAAGCACGGCCAAGATAGCGACTAAGCTGGAGTGGTGCTGAAGCAGAGAAGACAGCTGTGTATGCAGGAGGGTCGAGGGTGAGGGAGGAAGCCAGGAGGTGCTGGGACCACTAAGGGTCTGGATGCCTTCATCGGCCCTAAGTAAATGGAGGCAGAGAAGGAGGGGCAGAGAGACCAGAAGGGAGAGCTGGCAGCTGTGTGAGGAACAGGGTCGCTTGAGGAGAGGCTGAAGGAGGAAATGAGCCAACGCGTGGCCCCATTGGATTTGAGTTAATGGTACATCACCTGTATGGGTTGGCAGTACCCTCAGGCCGTAAGTAGAGTCATGTGACAGCCCGGGACCAAGGGACTGCTGTCTGGGCAAAGGCAGAGTGCCACCAGCTTGGAAGGGCAGGGCCAGGCTTGTAGGAAGCTGGGGTGGGAGCAGACCCTGTCACGGGAGACCAGGCTGAGTGGGTGGTGAATGGTCTTAGGTTTGGCAGCTGGGAGATGAGAGGCCCTCAGCCCTCAGGGTTGCGGGTGGGGAGGTAAGGAATAAAGAGGGGTATGGAGGTGCTACCCAAACGGGGTCAACATGCAGTGAAACACATCAGCTCACCTTAGCTAGGGAGAAGAGGGGCCAGAGCTGGAGGGCGGCTGGCCTGACCTAGGGTCTAGCAAGCATGCCTGGTGTGCTGGCTGTGTGTTTTGGTAGCAGGCATCACTTGAAACAATTTTCATTGCTTCAGGATGTGCGGGGAGTCAGTGGTGTGAGTGGAGCCAGTGGGGAGGGCGATGCTGGGGACTCTGTGGCACTGAGCTGAGGTTCTTTGTGATGAGTGTGCACAGGTAGGATTGTGTCCCTGTTGACCGTGGTCTCTGGCTCTCTGTGCTGTTCTGAGTGGTTCCCAAAGGATGGCTAAGCCTAGCATTAGCTACAGCATGTGGCGTGTTGGTGCCCCCTGGTGGGCAGGATGACCTGGCGCTCCCTTCTCGGCATTACTAGAGCAGTTTCTTTTCCATAGCTCAGTGGCCATCGGGGGCAAATTCATTATGTATTGAGGCGCATGAGTGTGGTATTGTATTGGAGGAAATTTGGCACCATCCGTGGCCTATGTCCACCCACAGGTGTGGTGCTTCCCTCACTCAGTTTGGAAAACCAAAATAGCCTGACTGGAGAAAGATCTGGGCAGGTAAAAGTGCTTGCGTGCAAGCCTGATGGTGAGTTTGAACGTCCCCGGAACCCCCAGGGAAAGGAAAGAACTGACTCCCCCGACTGCGTCCTCTGACCCCCCCCCCATGTGCACACACCCAAATGTGCTAGTAAGAAGCAGTATTTTTAAAGTAAGAAGAAGTGCTGGGTGACTCTGTGATGAAAGTGCTGACCAGGTCTCAGGACCAGAGTCCAGAGTCCGAGCACCCATGGCAGCCTACCTGCAGTTCCAGTCTTGAGAAGATGGAGACAGGCTCTCCAGAGCAAGATAGCTAACAGGAGCAGCCACACAGGTGTGCTCTGGGTTTGATTGAGACAGCCTGCCTCAATGGATAAAGTGAGAGAATGGTCAGGTCTCCACAAGAAGGAACAAGTACACTCCCACACACATGGCGTACACACAGGTATGAAAATGGAAAAAGACCCCCTGGGGACAAAAATCACCCCTCACATAGATCATTTGGCTCCCAGCTCCTCACAGAGCACAGCCTCATGGGAGATGGTGACAAACAAGAGACGATACAAGAAAGTCAGAGGGTGGTACAGATGGCATGGTAGTGGCATTCATGGCAGCAAGGCAGGGTGAGAAGCCATTCCTGTGAGGGGCAGAGGTGGAGAGTTCAAAAGCGGGGCCACATGTGCAAAGGGCCTAGGATAGGAAGGAGTCTGCGTGTGAGTCTGTGCTGTGCACACTCGGGCTCTGGGTGAGGAGAGTGGCCTGAGGAGCACTCTTAGCTGGATGGAGAGCATCAGGAGGCAGGCACTGGGCTTAACACTTATGGATACACTGGAGGGATCCAGGCATGCTCATGTGTGGGGCAGCTCCCCTCATTTCTGGCCCCCACATTTGGGCCCTCATGCTTTTAGTGGCAGGCACTATGGCCCATTGGGCTTAGCTGGAGTCAAGTATGTGTTCTGAACGGGCATGGAGGGCTGGGCATTTGGGTGGCCTTGCTGCCCCAGGAGCTGGTATGGGTATGGGAACGTGGGTACCTGGGATAAGCCTGCTGTGTCCTGACATCTCTGTCCCTCCTTAGCGCTGGCAGGACCTCAACGTGATCAGCAGCCTGCTCAAGGCTTTTTTTCGAAAGCTGCCGGAGCCCCTCTTCACTGATGGTGAGTAGTGGGCAGGAGTGGGAGGTGAGACAGATGGCCACGCCCCATCCCTGCCGTTCCTCATCACTCCTTGCCTCACCCCCTCTTTCTCTCTCTCTCTCATGATCTGGGTTGTTTTTTTTGAGTTTTTATTTTATATGTGTTTATTTTTATTACATTTAAACACACCAAAGAAATGGTGGTGCATGTAAAACGCACAGCCTTTGCAGCTGTGCATCAGTCCTGTTACCCTGTCCTCCCTCCCTGAGGTCGTGGCCATGCTCCGAGCATTCACTCTAGTCCAGCGCTGCTCCCTGTAACGGTTCCCTGAATAGCCCAGTCACGCTCCTTCATGGGCCAAGACACAGGGGCTCAGAGGGACAAAGGGACATGCTAAGGTCACCCAGCCTGTATGTGGCACAGCTAGGATTCCACCTCAGGCCTATCTCTAGCTCATTAGTAAAAGTTTGAGCAGGTTTAGCCGTGTATGCCTTTAATCCCAGCAAGAGGCTGGGCCAGGAGGATGGTGCTGATGAGGCCAGCCTGGGCTACATAGAGAGCTATAAAACAAAAGCCTGTTTCAAAAACAAAATTACAAGCTGGGTGTGGTAGCATACACCTTTAGTCCCAGTACTTGGAAGGCAGGGGCAGACAGATCTCTGTGAGTTGAAGGCCAGCCTGGTCTACATAGTGAGTTCCAGAACAGTCAGGGCTATGTGGAGAGACCCTGTTTCAAAAATCAGGTACAGACAAAACCAGTTCTGCCATTCTGTTGTGTTTCTTTCCTGACCCTTATGCTGTGAGTGACACGCCCGGACCAACCCAGGGTAGAGTAGGGGAGTTTAATGACACACTGGTGAGTGTTGACAGCTGGCTCTGCAGGAGAAAAAAGTCCCGGTTTGTTACATTTTCCAATTTCCATGGTGTAGATACTCTCTCACTGCGACTTATTTCAAGCCACTGGCATCCTATCCCCAGCACAAATAGGAAAGAGACTGTGTCTGCACAGCCAGTGTGAGCAGGCTATGTAGCCAGTGTGAGCAGCAGTGTGAGCAAGCTGCACAGCCAGTGTGAGCAGCAGTGTGAGCAGGCTGCACAGCCAGTGTGAGCAGCAGTGTAAGCAGGCTGCATAGCCAGTGTGAGCAGGCTGCACAGCCAGTGTGAGCGGGCTGCACAGCCAGTGTGAGCGGGCTGCACAGCCAGTGTGAGTGGGCTGCACAGCCAGTGTGAGCGGGCTGCACAGCCAGTGTGAGCGGGCTGCACAGCCAGTGTGAGTGGGCTGCATGCTCATTGTTGAGTGGAATAAAATGAAAATAACCCCAGAGCCTATGCTTTTTTAATTACTCCTCACTGCTAGGTATTTAGATCATCCCCAAACTGTGCAGTGCCCTTCTGTGAATCTGTCCTTCCAAGCCTGGCTCCGTTCTGTAGGTGGATGCTTACACATGGAATGGTATGTCAGTGTCTCCCTGTGAGAGCTGGTGTGGCGTTCTCATGGAGGGGGTCACGTTCATATTCCCATTTGTAGCAGAAGCAAGTCTGTCTTTGACATCCTTTTCAATGGAGTGGCATTCAGTTTTGTTGTTGTATTTTTATTTACATATATATAATGTTTTTGAGACAGGGTTTCTCTGTGTAGCCCTGCCTGTCCTGGAATTTGCTTTATAAGACCAGGCTGGCCTCGAATTCAGAGATCCACCTGCCTTTTCCTCCCAAGTACTAGGATTAAAGGCGTGCACTGCTCCTGCCAGGCATATTTTTATTTTTTACATTTTATTTATTTTGTGGGAGGTGGGGTAGGGGTGCATGTGCCACACATGGAGGGCAGAGGACAACTTGTAGGAGTTGGTTTGCTCCTCCCAACCTGCCAGTCTCGGGGATTGAACTCTGACTATCAGGCTTGGCAGCAGATGCTTTACCCACTAAGCCATCCCATCAACCTTTTTATTTTATTTCACTTTTTTCCTTTTGGCTTGGTTATTTATTTATTTTTTTTAAAAAATTTATTCATTTATTATTATGTACACAGTGTTCTGCCTGCATGTACACAGGCACACCAGAAGAGGGCATTAAATCACATTATAGATGGTTGTGAGCCACCATGGGGAATTGAACTCTGAACCTCTGGAAGAGTAAACAGTGCCCTTAACTACTGAGCCATCTTTCTAGCCCTTGGCTTGTTTATTTTATTTTGTGTGTATGGGTGTTTTGCCTGCATGTATGTCTGTACATCACATGTGTACTTGGTGCCCAAGAAGGTTAGAAGATCCTCGGAGTTGGAGGCACAGATTACGGTGAGCCCTGGGACTTGAACCTGGGTCCTCTGTAAGAGCAACAAGTGCTTTTAACCATCTCTCCAGCCCCTTCTTGTTTCATTTGAAACAACAATAAGTTACTGAGACTGGCTTTGAACATATGGTTGCCTCCTGAGTATCTGGAGTTACAGGCAGGTACCACCACACCTTGTTTGTCCTGTTTCCCTTTTTGCAGTCTGGACATCAACTGCAGGGCCTTGTGCGGTCTGGGCATGCGCCCTACCGCTGGACGCAGCCCCAGCTTTGTTAGTGTGTGAAAGCTGTTTCATTGAACTGCCCCATTTCTCAAGAGCTTAGGCCTCTCCCCGTTAACTCCTGTGGAGTTGCTGCTTCATACTGTGCACCCACATTTTAACTGGGTCATTTTTTTTTGCTTTTGATTTGTGGGAACAAATTTTCTGTTTATGATATACATTAACCTTTGTTGATCTTTGCACCTATTTGCTGTAGCCCTTCCCCCTACCTTTTTACTTCTCTCTTTGTTTTTGGTTTTATTTTTTGAGACAGAGTTTCTCTTATAGTTCTGGCTGGACTCACTCTGTAGACCAGGCTGGCCTCCCTCGAACTCACTGAGATCGGCCTGCCTCTGCCTCAAGAGTGCTGGGACTAAAGGCGTGCACCACCACACACGGCCTTTACGTCTTAGACAAGGTTTTGCTATATACACACCCCAGGCTAACTTCATACTTGAAACAATCCTCCTGCCTCAGCCTTCTGGATGCTGGGATTACAGGTGTAAACATCACAGCCAACTGCTATTTCCCTTTGGACTTTCCAGTTTAGAAACTGAAAACAGGCTAGGTGGTGGTGGTGCACGCTCTTAATTCTAGCACTTGGAAGGCAAAGGCAAGTGGAATCATGTCTCAAGAAACAAAAAGAAGAAGAAAAGGAAAGAAAGAAACTGAAAGCAATGTTTAGAATCTTATAAAATTATATTTATTGGGGCTGGAGAGATGGCTCAGAGGTTAAGAGCACTGGTTGCTCTTCCAAAGGTCCTGAGTTCAATTCCCGAAAACCACATGGTGGCTCACCACCATCTATAATGAGATCTGGTGCCCTCTTCTGGCATGCAGGCACACATGCAGGCAGAATACTGTATACATAATAATAAATATATATATTCTTTAAAATTACATTTATTTACTAAGTGTGGAGGGGAGGAGCCATAGCATGCATACAGAGGTCAGAGGTCAACTCTGTAGTGTCAGTTCTCCTTCCACCAGGTGGGACCCTGGATTGAACTCTGGCTGTCAGCCTTGGCAGCAAGTTCATTTAACCACTGAGATACCTCTCTGATCCTAAAAACCTTTTCCCCCCAAGACAGGGTTTCTCTGTATACCCTTGGCTCATTTGAAACTCTCTGTAAACCAGCCTAAATCAGGCTGGCTTTCAACTGACAGAAATTCACCTGCTTCTGCTTCCTGAGTGCTGGGATTAAAGGCTTGTGCCACCACTGCACGGCTGGAAACTATATTCTTAAATGCCCAAACAGTTACTTTTTTTTTTTTTTTTTTTTTTTTTGGTTGTTCAAGACAGGGTTTTTCTGTGTTATCTTGGCTATCCTGGACTCGCTTTGTAGACCAGGCTAGCCTCGAACTCACAGCGATCTGCCTGCCTCTGTCTCCCAAGTGCTGGGATTAAAGGCGTGCACCACCATGCCCAGCCAGTTACTCTTTCTTTAATGGATTGGGTATCTCAGATTTAGGCTTTGTGACTATTTTTTCACTGTGCTTTTTTTGTTTGTTTGTTTGTTTTCCTTTTGAGACGGGTTTTTACTCTTATTTAGACTGGCCTCAGACTTAGAAAAAATCCTCCTGCCTCAGCCTCCTGGGTACTGAGATTATATGCATGAACCAGCATGCCCAACTTGCCTTTTATCTTTTAAAAATATATTTATTTATTTTCTTTAGTATGGTGCAGGCAGTACGCAAACATGCAAGTCACTCATGTAGAATAGAGGTCAATGGACAGTTTGCAGGATTCAGTTCTCTCCTTGTACCGCGTGGGACCCTGAGGTTGAACTCAGGTTGCCAAACTTGGCAGCGAGTGCCTTTACGCACACAGCCACCCCACAGGCCCTCAGCTTTGACATTTCAGTTCACATATTGGACTCTGTCATACGACTAAACCAACTTGTGTGATGTAGAAATAGATGTTTTTCTCACTGGTCCCAGGTGTGTAGGAATGCCTTCATCCTTCCCACGACCTTTGTCCTGTGTGAAATCCCAGGCCTTCCCACTGCCCCGAGTGCACATCTTCATAAAGCCAACGGCTGACACCCAGTGTCTTCCTCTGTCACTCTCCACTTTCTTTTCTGAGACAGGGTCTCTCCATGTGTCTGGGGCTTGCCAGTTAGCTAGACTGCCTAGCCAAGTGAACTCTGGAGACCGTCCCGTCTCCTCTCCCGGTATTGGGGTGACAGGGCGTACTGCCACAGCGAGCCTTTTATGTCATGCTGTGGATCTAGATTTCAGGTCCCCATGCTGGCACAGCAAGCATTTCACGTGTTGAGCCATCGCCCAGCCCAAACCATGATCCTGGCAGTGCTTGTACACGGCTCCTCCGGGTGAAGTTTGTTGTATATTTTGGGGTGCTGGAGATGGTACTGAGGGCCTGGCCATGCTAAGCTCCTATTTGCTGGAGGTTGCCCCAGCTGATCTGGTGGAGGCTACCGGCCCCAGGAGCATAGGGAAGAGGGCGGTGCACGGGTTGCCTCCCTCCACTGAGGATTTTTCCTGTGTCTAGACAAATACAACGACTTCATCGAGGCCAACCGGATAGAAGATTCCAGGGAGAGGATGAAGACCCTTCGGAAGCTGGTGAGGAGATGACGTACCGGCAGGCAGGCAGGCAGGAGAGGCTGCTGGGGGCCATTCTCCCAGAGGCTTTAAAGAAGTCTTCCTCCACCAGTAGCCTCAGTTTTCCCATGTGTACCAAGGAAGGGGTTGGAAGATGGACTCCAGCTCCCCATGGCGGAGCAGCGGGAGACCCTTCGGGGCTTGGCGGAGGCTGGATTTTGCCGAGAACATCACAGCCTGACCCCTTTTCCTTCCTCCCGCCCCCTAGATCCGGGATCTCCCAGGACACTACTATGAAACGCTTAAATTCCTCGTGTGCCATCTCAAGACCATTGCTGACCACTCAGAGAAAAATAAGGTGCGTACGGCTCCCTCATGGAGTCTGGGAAAATACTGCCCGCTCTGGGATCGCTGCTACCTCGGCATGATTTGAGGCCCCGTGAGCCCGCACTCTGCCTAAGGGTTCTGTTCCTACCACGCTGGCCCGTGCACACCATTCCCTCAGAGAGCCGGCTCCTGAGTTGCTGAGGGCCGTGAAGAGGCCAAGAGCTGTAGTGCTCTGGGCGGGCTGTCATTTGTCCTCTGTTCCGTGCAGGCTGTCATTTGTCCTCTGCTCCAGTTCTTTACTTTGCATCTTCTTAATCCAGTTCTTTCTGTCTTTTGGTCCTACACTGGAAAAGAAGAGGGGACTAATAGAACAAGGGGGTCCCTCCTTGGTCTAAAATGCCGTAGACCCCCCAACATGTCCCCCACATCAGAATCCCCACTGCTAGTACTAACCTCCCAGGGCTGCCCTGGATGGGCGTGTGAGGTGGACATTGATCATGGCTGCCGGGCATAAGAGATGCTAAACATCTGGCTTTTACTCAGCTTGGCAGCCTCTCCATGCCCATGTGAGATGTTCATTCCCTAATACAGGGGCATATCAGAGTTGGGCAGGGGGGCTCTCAGTGGCCTGGAGCGAAGGGTACTGGAGGTCATGCTTAAAGCAATGAATTCTGGGATTTTTCCCTCCCAACCCAGATGGAGCCCCGGAACCTGGCTCTGGTCTTCGGGCCAACGTTGGTTAGGACATCCGAAGACAACATGACGGACATGGTCACGCACATGCCGGACCGCTACAAGATCGTGGAGACGCTGATCCAGCATGTGAGTGCCCACTGTATATTTGTATCCTGGAAGTTCAGGACCAGGCTCTGTTCCTGCCCAGCCCAACCTGTGTGCCCAGGATGCTTGCAAAAGCATCTGCAGCCAGGGAGGACACTGCTGGGTGGCTGCAAGGCCTTGGACAGTGACAGGCTGCCATCAAGGCGGAACAGGAAGGAATCTAAGTCCTCAGCAGAGGATCAAGATTGGAAGAGTCGAGGGATGGAGGAAGGGGAGGATACAAGTGATGGGATAACAATTGAGTTGTAATCTGAATGAATTAATTACATTTGAAAAAATCTTTTTAAAAAGTCCCGTACAATAAAAGAATTCCTAAAGTAAAAAAAAAAAAAAAAAAAAGATTGGAAGAGTCAGGGAGGAGAAGCAGGAATAGTACCGTGGGGCTGGAGACTAGATACAGAGGGGCCTCAGTAGGCTTTTCCTGGAGAGGTGGCCTGCAGAAGTGGGTGTACAGTGTGACTTGGGTGTCATGAGGAGGGCCCCAACACCCACACAGGCCAGCTCAGGGAGCACAGGAGGTACAGGACATGGAGCGTGGACTCAGGCCACATCCTCCGTGGTGCTCTAGTGTAACCTACTGCTTTACTTACCTTTTGACTCCTGGAGGGCCAAGGAGCCTGTAGTCGGCTAGATTCTTGCTTTTGTCTAGGAAAGATGAAGAAACCAAAGTGTCCAGCAGAGGGCGACAGAGGCCTCTATCTTCTGAGGCCTAGTCAGAAGTCAATTGCTTGCTTTTCAGACAGTGGTTCTCTAAGACCATCGGAAAACGCCAGTAACTACATTACGATTCATAACAGTAGAAGATTTACAGCTATGAAGTAGCAACGAAAATAATTGTGTAGTTTCAGGTCACCACAACACAAGGGACTGAATTAAAGGGTCACAGCATCAGGAAGGTTGAGAACCACTGTGCTAGGGGCTCAGGTGTGATTTATAAATCATCCGATTTCGCACTTAACCAATCTTGTGACAGCCACAAAGTGTGGACCCAGAGTCCTCTCCTGCAGAGGGAGTAAGGTTGGCTAGCCATTGGTCGCAGGAGGGGAGCTGTGGTCTTCTCCTTCACAGACACTTTACAGAAGAAAAGCTGCGTCCTGTCACCCACACCTATAGATGAAGGAAACTGGGTCTTAGAGAGGTGATGACGCACACAAGGTCACGCACCAAAAATGGCATCTCCGGGATTTGAACCAGGTCTGTCTACCTGGAGGCTCACTGCACTGCCTCACTCCTTCCGGCCAGGGCTGACTGGCCAGAGGGCAGCTGGTGGGCCAGGGAACTGAGGCAGCAGTGGGCTCGGGTCATGCTGACCCTGTTGCCTCCTCATCCGCCTTTCTTTGCCCTCATGGTCGGGGACCTGGCTGCAGGAGCAGTGCCACAGCCTGTTGTCCTCCCAGCACGGGCCTGGCCACTTGGATGCTAAGGCTGCTGCCAGCACCAGCATCTCTGTGTGGCCCAGGAGGGGTGTGCTGTCATCCCCAGAGGCACCCACAAGAGAGCCGTGGTTGGGAGGGAGGGCTCCTGGCTCTGTGGTTTTTGGAGACGTTGCTGGAAGCCTGAGTCCTGTGGTCAACACAGGAGTTAAAACAGCAGCCTTTGGGAAGAAAGCAGCCCCATAGCTAATCAGTTTTCCTGGAGGCAGTGTCTGTCCCTCAGGGGGACAGAGGGTGTGTCTACTTGGTACCCATTTACTAAGCGAGTGAGTAAGAGTGAGTGAGTCAGCGGACAGTTAGCTGCTAACTCTACACTCTCGACTTCCTAGGCCTGGGGCCATCTTTAACTCTGAGGAGGCTCCACCCTCCGCGGCCCCTTTGGGCCAGCACACCTAAGAGTCTGTGGTGTGTCTCTCTACAAGAGCAGCAGAGCCCAGGCTGGAGGGGGGTTGTACAGATTGGAGTCAGCCCTGGCCAGACAGTGACCATTGGAATTAGTAGGAAATATTAACTCCTCCCGGGATTTCAGCCAAAATGGCTTCCTACTGGAGTTCCTGTCATGGGGCTTGGACCACACCTTTAATTCTAACACTTGGGAGGCAAGAGAGAGACAGGCAGATCTCTGAGTTCCAGGCCAGCCTGGTCTACCAAGCAAGTTCCTACAGAGGGTACGATATAGCCCAGGTTATGTGATTGAGGCTAGCCTTGAACTCTTGATGATAGGCGTGTACCTCCATTCCAGCCTAGTTTTCCTTTCAAAGGACCAACTTTTTATATATTTATCCCTTTGTTCTTTTAGTCTCTACTTCATTAGTGTCTATGTGATCTGTGTTTTTCCTTGACATCCGCTGCTGGGTGTGGCTTGTTCTCGTTTGTGTAAGACCTTGAGGTGCATCATTAGATGACTGAGATCCTTCTGATTGAGAAAAAATGGCTATTATGTGTGTGTGCATGGTGTGTGTGTGTGTGCGCGCACGGTGTGTATGTGTGTGTGGGTACAGGGTGTGTGTGTGGGTACAGGGTGTGTGTGTGGGTACAGGGTGTGTGTGTGGGTACAGGGTGTGTATGTGTGTGTGCACGATGTGTATGTGTATATATGCATGGTGTATATGTGTGTGTGCACGGTGTGTGTGAGTGTGTGCACAGTGTATATGTGTGTGCACGGTATGTATGTGAGTGTGTGCACAGTGTGTGTGTGTGAGTGTGTGCACAGTGTATATGTGTGTGCACGGTGTATATGTGTGAGTGTGTGCACAGTATGTGTGTGTGAGTGTGTGCACGGTGTGGATGTGTGAGTGCATGTGCTGAGTTGCATGTGTGGAGGTCAGGGTGCAACTTTGTGGCAGCAGTTCTTTGCCGCCATCTTTGTTTCCACAGATTGAACTCTGGTTACTAGGCCTGCATAGCCAGACGCTTCACCAACCCAGCCATCTTGCTGCACTGTCAGATTTTAGTGAAGTGCTTTATTATTGCTGTAAAGTTTCTCTGAAAGCCTCCTTGCTGGTTCTCTCATTGGTGTGTTGAGAAAATGTAGTGTATTACTCGGTCTCCAAGTGTCTGTGCAGTTTCTTTCACTGCTGATTTCACCTCCCCCCACCCCAGAGCTGAGGACCAAACCCAGGGCCTTGCGCTTGCTAGGCAAGTGCTCTACCACTGAGCTAAATCCCCAACCCCTGATTTCAACTTTTATTTCATTTTGATTTGATGAGATAGATGAAGTTATTTTGAATCTTTTGTGTGTGTTAAGACTTGCTCTGGTGCCTAGAACGTAGTCCATTTTAGAGGGGACTTCATGGGAAGAGTGTGTCTTCCCTCTGTTGGAAGGGATACTCCATGGTTACCTATTAAGTCCATTTGATCTCTGATGTCATTTAAAAAAAATTGAGGCAGGGTTTCTCTATGTAGTCCTGGCTATCCTAGAGCTCACTATGTAGACCAGGTTAGCCTCAAATTCAGAGATCCACCTGCCTCTGCCTCCTGAGTAATAAGGTTACAGGCACCCTGCCCAGCTAGATTTTTTAAAAAAGGTTGTGTGTCTGTGTGTATGTCTCTGTGTGTTGTGTGTCTGTGTGTATGTCTGTGTGTGTGTGTGTGTGCGCGCGCGTGCATGCATGAAGTGCTCACGGAGGCTGGAAGAAGGTAGAGGACCCTCTGGAGTTACAGGCGGCTGTGAGCTGCCCAGCGTGGGTGGGTACTGGGAAATAAACCCAGGCCCTCTGGAGAGCAGCAAGCGCTTTTAACCCATCGCTCCATCCGCTCTTTATTATTTTAAATTTGCGTACAGTATGTACAGATAAGAACTGGGCATTCAAGTTGCTGTTGTATTGGGACCATCTACTATGTTACGCAAGCTTATGAGTGTTTGTTTTGTAAAAGAAGAAACATGTGTGCGAATGCACACACTGGTCACATCTTTTTTTTTTTTTTTTTTTTTTTTTTTTTAATGGTCTTAGTATATTTCTTTCAATGGTAGCTTCTTTTTTTTTTTTTTTTTTTTTTTTTTTTTTTTTTTTTTTTTGAGACAGAGCTGCTTTGGGACCATCTTTTTTAATTAAACTTTTTTTTGTATGTGTATGGGTTATGCCTATGTGTGTCTGTGCACTCCTTTCTGCCTGGTGCCCACAGAGGCCAGAAGAGAGTGTTGGATCCCTTGAAAAGGTGGCCCAGGCTGCCCATAAACTCAGTATTTAGGCAGAATGACACTGAGCCTCCGTGTTTACTGCCTGTCTGGCTTCTGTGGTGCTAGGGATCGAACCTACAAACCTCATGGATGCTAGGCAAGCACCTACCAACTGAGCTACATCCTCAGCTCAAATAATTTCTACTATTGATTTTCCTGGTCCAATGATGATGACTCCCCCCTCGCCCCATGCTGAGTAATGAATTCAGAGCCTGGTGCATTCTGGGTAAGCACTCTGCCAGCTGAGCCATACGCCCAGCCTGCGCCCGTTTTGAGGTTTACTTATTACTTACTGCTACACCAGGTGTTTTCCGCTTCCGTTCGCTTGACCAACTGACTATGGTGATCTTTGCTGATGATTAACTTTTTTTTTCCTTTCTTTCTTTTTTAATTATTTATTTTTATTTTATGTGCACTGTATATCTGTGGGAGTCAGATTTTGGAGTTATAGACAGTTGTGAGCTGCCGTATGGGTACTGGGAATTGAACCTGGGTCCTCTGGAAGAGCAGTCAGTGTTCCCAACCACTGAGCCATCTCTCCAGCCCGCTGATGGTTAACTTTTTAATCCAGTCAGCTAGTCTATCTCTCTGTTGATGGGTTGAGGTGATTTCTATGTAAGGCTGTGACTGAGCGGTGCGCACTAACCCTGTGATCTGCTTGAGGTGATTTCTATGTAAGGCCGTGACTGAGCGGTGCGCACTAACCCTGTGATCTGCTTGAGGTGATTTCTATGTAAGGCCGTGACTGAGCGGTGCGCACTAACCCTGTGATCTGGCTGCCTGGATTGTGGTGTTTGTCCTTTTCTTTCTCCCCTGTTACTATCAGGGGCTTCAGGGTTAATGTTCTGGTCCTTTTGTTTATCTCTTCCTCGTGAGATTCACTCCTTCCTGTGTTTTCAGGATGGAGATTTTTGTCCTCTGTGTAAAGAAACCTCTGAAGTTTGTGTTCACCTTGAAATGTTCTTAGTTTTCTGTCAGTTTCAAACCATAGCTCTGCTGAGCCCCGGTCAGCAGGTGTTTATTTGCACAGGGCTGGAGGTGCGCAGCGCCATGCTTTCCTGGCCTCTTGCCAGCCAGTGAGAGTCCCTGCTTTGACAGATCCTCCTTTGTAGATGAGTCCACATTTCCCCCTTACAGCTTATAATATTGTTTCTTTTTTTACCCCAAGACAGGGTTTCTCTGTGTAACAGTGCTGGGTATCCTGGACCTCGCTCTGTAGACCAGGCTGGCTTCGAACTCACAGAGATCCACCTGCCTTTGCCTCCCAAGATGTACGCCCTTCTAATATTGTTTCTTTTTACTTTTACACCTTGCTTGTAATCTGTCTTGAACTAACACTCTCCTCCCCCCCCCCCCTCTCTCTTTCGGTTTTTCGAGACAGGATTTCTCTGTGTAGCCTTGGCTGTCCTGGACTCACTTTGTAGACCAAGCTGGCCTGGAACTCACAAAGATTTGCCTGCCTCAGGGGCTGGAGACATGGCTCAGAGGTTAAGAGCACTGGCTGTTCTTCCAAAGGTCCTGAGTTCAATTCCCAGCAACCACATGGTGGCTCACAACCATCTATAATGAGATCTGGTGCCCTCTTCTGGCATGCAGACACACATGCAGGCAGAATACTGTATAAATAAATAATAAATAAGTAAATCTTAAAAAAAAAAAAGATCCGCCTGCCTCTGTACCACCATGCCTGACTAGTTTAGGGTGTTTGTTCTAGATTTGGCAATTTTTCTGCTCTGTTCCTCGACTAGAGTCTGTGCACCTTTAGCTTTCATCTCAGCTCCTCTTTCCTGTGACTGCTTAGGTTTGGTCTCCTGACCCTGGGTCAGAGCTCCTGGTCACTGTGGCCGTGCTCACCGTTTTTCTCTATTGTTACATTGTGGTATTTTGACCACCTGTGCTTTGCCTTAGTCAGTAGCTGTGAAGAAACACCACACGGCAAGGCTATGCCGTTTGTTTAAGTCAGTGGGGGAGGAGGAGTCTGGTGAGGAGCACAAGAGGAGGGAAAGAAGAGAAGCCGAGTTGGTGGAGCACTTCCTGGTGGAGTACTTTCTGGTAGAGCACTTCCTAGTGGAGTACTTGCTGGTGGAGCACTTCCTGGTGGAGCACTTCCTAGTGGAGTACTTCCTGGGTCCTCAGAACTTGGAGCTTGCCAGTTCTCTGCACCACCGGGAGGGCAGTGACCTAGGTTGCTGGCATCTTTGTATTTTGAGGCTTCAGCTCCCATATAGCAGGCTGGCCTTCAACTTGCCAAGTAGCTCAGAACGACCTTGAACTTCTGATCCTCCTGCCTCCTGGTTCCTGCTGTTGTGGAGATCAAACCCAGGGCTTTGGCGTGTTCACCAAGGACCGCAGCTGAACTTTATTCCCAGGATGGCTTAGTTGTTTGTTTTTCAGTTTTTATTTTTGTTTTATGTGTATGGGTGTTTTGCCTGGACTATGTCTGTGCAGCACTTGTCTGCAGAGGGTGTTTGAGCCGCAGGAACTAGAGTTACAGGTAGTTGTCAGTTGCATTGTGGGTACTAGGACTTGAGCTCAGGTCCTCTGAAGCACTGAGCCATCTCTCCAGCCATGTTCATTTGTCTTGATCACACTTGTCAAAGACTTTTGGATCTCTTTTTGCAGAGCATCAGTGTAAACATCTTTTATGGTTTGGTAATTCATGCCTCCAACCAGCACTTGAGAGGCTGAGGCTGGAGGATTTCGGCGACTCTGAGGCTCGCCTGGGTCAAGTGGAAGACCCTGTCTCAAACAGCACCACAGCACACATTAGATGTCTTCACTTTGCGCTTTATTCTTGTCCACTGAAGTTTTTTCCTTACCTCTTGCATCTTCGGGATTCTCTGGGATTCTCTCGGGATTCTCAGCCTTAGCTCCATAAGTGGGATTCGCAGCTCACCAGTCTCAGGTGTCTCTGTTTTATGATGAGTAGATGCAAGGCCACAACTGCCCTTACTTCATCTTACCTCTTAAGCAAGTTCTTTTCTTGTTGTTTTTTTTTTTTTTTTTTCTTTTCTTTTTGGTTTGGGCTGTTTGTTTGTTTGTTTGTTTGTTTGTATTTTGAGACAGGGTCTCTCTGTGTAGCCCTGGCTGTCCTGGACTCACTTTGTAGACCAGGCTGGCCTTGAACTCACAGCAATCCACCTGCCTCTGTCTCCTGAGTGCTGGGATTAAAGGTGTGTGTCATCACACCCGGCTAGCAAGTTCATTTTTTTTCCCCTATATATTTTCAGGAAGTTTTGGATTCATAGCAAAATTAAGCAGAAGACACAGAAATACCCCTGTCTTCTCTTCATTGTTTTGCTTTTAAAACAAGACCTTAGTGTGTAGACCAGGTTTACCCTGGAACTTGCACCGATCCTCCTGCCTCTGTCTCCCAAGCGTGTACCACCATCCCTGGTTCTCAGCCTGTTTGCTTCTGATACCATTGGAGGGTATATGATGGTTTATTTATGTGTTCCTTTACTGAAGGGTTATAGGTCAGGTCTCAGTTATTTAGTGAAATATCCGAGGTAATTAACTTGTTGAAAGATAAGTTTATTTTGGCCCCCAGTTCTGAGGCTCCCAGTTCGTGTGTGTCCCTGTTGCCTTGGCCTCTAGTGTTTGGAAGAGTAAAGCTGTTCACCTTATTAGCCTGGGAGCAAAGAGGAAGAGGTACCGCCCACCAGGCTCCACCCCCTAAAGTAGTGCCACCTGGGGACCAAGCCTTTGATGCCCTTGAAGGACTTGTCAAACCACAGCACACAGCTTGGTGGCCCTCAAGCCTTAGCCATTATACATAAAACTGCTTCAGACAGCTATGTACAGATCTGTGTGTGGACTTAAGCTTTCAGCCCCTTGGGTTAACTCCTGCGAGCAGGACTGCAGGTCACATGAAAGGAGAGCTGCTGGCTTAGTAAACAGCCATCACTGAAGTTGAGAGTAGCCCGCCATCTCATCCCAGCGAGGAATGCAAGCTGAAGTTTCTGTTGTTTCGGTTCTTTTTCTTTCTCTCTGTTTTCACTGTGTAGCCCAGTCTAGCCTTGAGCTCTGCAGCCTCTCAAAAACTTACAGAGATCCCCCTGCCTCTGCCCCCACCACCACACACACACACACACACACACACACACACACACACACAGCCTTGTTCATACCACACCAGTGTGGGGATATTGTGTTGTTTTCGTTTGGGTGCCCCGATGACGCATGAAGCGGGGCCTAAGTCGCCCGAGCCTACGGGCATTGAACCTTCAGCCTGCAACTTATCACTGGTTCCTTCCATGGATAGGTCTGCATGCCATTCAGACAGAAGCACGGATAGCTGGGGTCTCTGTGCAGTGCTGCTGTTGTGATGAAGCTCTGCAAACCGTGGCGGGCTCCTCCGTGTGTCAAGTCTGGAAGGGGCTTTAGCTCCTGTACAGTTATCACTAGGTCTCGTTTTATTCCCTGTGAGTCCCGCAGTGGCCCAGAGGAGGCTGGCTTTTAAATGCATTTTCTTTTCTTTTCTTTCTTTCTTTCTTTCTTTCTTTTTTGTTTTGTTTTTTGTTTGTTTGTTTGTTTGTTTGTTTTCTGGTTTTTCTTTCTTTTTTTTTTTAAACATTTTTATTTAATTTTTAAATTTATGTTCATTGGCGAGGCTGTCAGATCATGTAGTTACAGACAGTTGTGAGCTCCCATGTGGGTGCTGGGAATTGAACCTGGGTCCTTTGGAAGAGCAGATAGTGCTCTTAACCATTGAGCCAACTCTCCAGCCTCTGGTTTTTGGTTTTTCAAGACAGGGTTTCTTGTAGGCCAAGTTTGGTGGCGCATGCCTTTAATCCCAGCACTTGGGAGACAGGATTTCTCTGTGAACAGCTCTGGCTGTTCTGGAACTTGCTCTGTAGGCCAGGTTGGCATCAAACTCACAGAGATCCACCTGCCTCTGCCTCCCAAGTGCTGGGATTAAAGGCGTGCGCCACCACCGCCTGGCTCTAATGGCTGAGGGCAAGGTCCCAAGTATGTCCCCTAGCTCAGATGTGCCTACTGAGTTGCTAAAAGAATCATATATATATGTATTAACGTCTTCATGTGTTTACCTGCATGTGTGTCTGCTGACCATGTGTGTGCAGTGTCTGCAGAGGCCAATAGGGCCCCAGCTTTCTCTGGAACTGGAGTTACAGCTGACTTGAGCTGCTGCGTGGATGCCGGTAATCAAATCTGGGTCCTTTGGAAGAGCCGCCAGTGCGCTCAACCCAGAGCCGGCTCCAGTTCCCCTGCTTAGTTTTTATCTGCTCAGGCAGCTACAGTATTTTTCTAGTCTCCTGCAGGTCTGTGAATTGTTATCTACGTGTGTGCTGATGCACTTAACCTGTGTGTGCACATCTGGAGACCAGAGGTCCACAGGCATCCAGTGTCGTCCTCTGTCACTCTCCACATCACTATTAAGAAAGTCTCTTCCTGAACCTGGAGCTCACTGTGTCAGCTCAGAGGGCTGGTCAGCAAAATCCCTCAGATCCACCTGTGTCTGCTCTCCAGTGCCGGAGTTAAAAGCTCTGTGTCAGCAGCCCACCTTTTTATATACTGCTGCATTGCTGGGGTCTAAGCTTGGATCCTCATTTTTTTTTTTTTAAATGTGCGTTAGTATGAATATGTCAGATCCCTTGGTATTGGAGTTACAGACAGGTGTGAGCTGCCACATGGGTGCTGGGAATCGAACCAGTGTCCTTCAGAAGAGCAGACAGTGCTCTTAACCACCCAGCCATATCTTCAGCCCCAGGTCTTCATTCTTATGCCACAAAAACTTTATGGAGCCACCTCCCTTGCCCCCAGTTGTCCTTAAAATATTTTAAGATATCTTAGAGCCGGGTGTGGTGGTTCACGCCTATGATCCCGCTACTTGGGAGGTGAAGGCAGGAGGATCAAGAGTTCAGGAGCTCCAGGCTGGTCTGGCCTACATGAGGCCTCGTCTCCAAAAAAAAAAAAAATTTTCTTTTTTTTTTTTTTTTGAGACAGGGTCTCTCTGTGGAGCCTTGACCATCCCGGACTCTATTTGTAGCCCAGGCTAGCCTCGAACTCACAGCGATCCGCCTGCCTCTGCCTCCCGAGTGCTGGGATTAAAGGCGTGCGCCACCAAGCCCGGCTTAAAAAAAAAATTTTTTTTTTTTTCACAAGGTCTCTTGTAACCCTAGTTGGCCTGACTAGGCTGGCCTCAACCCTGTGGCTATCCCCCTGCTTCTGCCCTAGTGCTGGGATTGTAAGTCTGCACCCGTATACCTGGGTGTAGCCTTAAATTTAAATGAGAGTTCAGCAGGATATAAAATTTCTAGTTTCAAAGTGGTATTCCTCCAGCACAGATAGGAAACGTTGCTTGCTGTCACCCATGTCCCGCTGCTGGAAGCTCCATGTCGCTCAGGTGTTTGTAAACAGTCTGGACCTCTGGCTTCTCAGAGGCCGGGGGTTCACGTCATTTCTTAACCTGTTGTGTTTGGTTTGACAAGACCTTCTGTAGCCAGGCTGGACGAATTCACAGTGTAGCATGGGCTACCCTTGAACTCAAGGAAATTCACTAGCCCTAAGGCTCGTACAGGCATGTGTCACCACGTCTAGTGTTTGGCATTTATGAGAAAGCCATTGCCTGCCTGTGTCTGAGGGAAGCTAACACTTATTTCTGGGTACTTTCCTTCACTGGATAGACTGACTCAATGTCAGGGTGGATCCACCTGGGCTTTGGCTCCCAGAACACCACCAATTCACCTAATGACCACTAGAGGGCTCTGCTGTTCAGGTCTTCTGGCTGGCTAGGGTGCATACACCATAGTGAGGCACCCAGGACCAGTTGGTGAAAACTGCTTGTGGTGTCACCTGCTTGTGGTAGACTCTTCTAGCTCTGACCTGTTTTCCTCCCACATGTGGCCCCACTTTCTCTCCCTGTAAGTGTTTCTCATAGCTTGTGGCACTACCCGGGCCCCCTCTCCTAGGACTTATTTAAAGGAGGAGTCACCCTTGGGACTCTGGGTCCTTTGGCCTGGAAGTTGAGAGACCTACATCTTCCCTCAGTTCTCCCCATGCTAATTTTACCCCTGTCCTTTGTCTCTTCTACAGTCTGACTGGTTCTTCAGTGATGACGAGGACAAAGGAGAAAGAGTAAGTGATGAGAAGGTGGGCAGGGTCTGGTCCGAGGTAGACCCCTTGTCCTGGGGAAGGGTGTACAGCAAGATTCAAATGGGTGTGGTGGCAGAGAGATGGCATAAAGGTTAAGAACACCTGCTCTTCCTGCAGATAACCTGTAGTATCCACACTCAGTCCACAACCACCTCCAACCCCAGCACTTGTGACGCCCGCCACCTTCTGGCCTCCATGGGTACTACACTCAAGTGCACAAAACTACACTCAGACACAGATAATTACACATAATTACAATAAAAGGGAGCCAGCCGTGGTGGCACATGCCTGTGATCCCAGCACTCAGGGAGGCAGAGGCAGGCAGATCGTTGTGAGTTTGAGGCCAGCCTGGTCTACAAAGTGAATCCAGGACAGCCAAGGCTACACAGAGAAACCCTGTCTCGAAAAAATAAACCAACACAAATAAATAAATAGAAATAAGAGAGGCTGGCGAGATGGCTCATTGATTAAGAGTGCTTGCTGCTCTTCCAGAGGACCCAGGTTTGAGTCCCAGGACCCACATGGCAGCTCACAGCTGTCTATCTGGACATCAATTCCAAGCGTATCTGATGCAAACTGCCCAGACATATAAAAAGTTAAAATAAGGCTGGGCGGTGGTAGCACAAGCCTTTAATCCCAGAACTTTGGAGACAGAGGCAGGCAGATCTCCGTTAGTTATAGGCTAGCCTATAGTTCCAGGACAGCCAGAGCTGTTACACAGAGAAACCCTGTCTCAAAAACCAAAACAAAACAAAAGTTAACATCTTTTTAAAAAATTAAATCAAAAGAGGATTCTTGGTCCAAAACACCTGCAGTCTGATGGAGGAGACACAGCCTGTCCTTTCAGGAGTACCAGTCAGATAGGGACGACACAGGTCGAACTCCGAGGAAACCCAGTACTTAGCGTGTAGGATATTCCAGTCAGATGGGAGAGGCAAGCCCTTGTTCTCAGCTGAGGGAACCTTTGGGATTCCATCCTGGTGGGACAACACTAAACAGTGCTGTGGGAGACCTGTCAAACCTGTTCTCAGGGTGTTCCCATTTGGGAGGCTGCTGGCTGACCCTCCTCCTCCTGTTTACAGACCCCTGTTGATGACAAGGAGCCACAATCAGTGCCCAATATTGAGTACCTCCTGCCCAACATTGGCAGGACAGTGCCCCCCAGTGATCCAGGCTCAGGTGAGTGCAGGGACCTGGGTAGGGGGTGCCTGGGGGTGGGTTCTGCCTTCCTGAGGGTCCCAGATGCCTGGCCAGATGTTTAGCTTCCCTGGCCCCTCCCCACAGGGCCCTCGCCTGGCAGTACCCTAAGATGGGTCATGGTGGGCTTTCTCTCTCTCTCTCTCTCTCTCTCTCTCTCTCTCTCTCTCTCTCTCTCTCTTTGGGAAAATCCAGCTGTGTGCTCAGCTTACCCAGGGCTGGGCGGGGGCTGTGTTTGGCCTTCTTCCCTGATCTCGCTCCTGAGCCCTTGATGTGCATAGCTGGCGGTGTTCTTCTGGGTGCATTCCTCTTTGTAATTTTTCTTCCTTCTCTCCTTGCACCCTGGCCCTCCCTCCTCTTCTCCCTTTGCTCTCCTCCCACCTCCTCCATCCTCCCGTTCCTCTCCTCCTGCCCTCCTCCTCCTCTAGCGGACCTCTTGGAGATTTAAAGGGTATAGTGCGGCGTCGCGGCCTCAGTCACTAACAGTGGCGGGTGATTATAAGAAGGCTGGGCAGGCATGAAGAATGGTAGACATGTCTCCAGCAGTGAGGGACCCCAGCCTGACATAGCAATTGGTAGTACTGGTTCACAAGTGACCCTTGACCCCCACCCTGCCTCCTCTTATCCTTGGGTTCCCTTCTCAGAGGAAGCCAAACCCCCACCCCGACCCTGCCACCAGGGAAGCCCCCAGCTCTGTGGCCTTCCCTGTGCAGTGCAAGCACTTCAGGGTGATCAAGATAAGGGAAGCTTGCCTGTGGACCCAGCCTCTGCAGGGATATTGATGTCACCCCTAGAAGCCGTTCTACAATGACAGCTCCTGCCTCAGTTTGGGCCCTGGACACTCCTGGAAGCCCTGTTTCAGAGGAAGGACGCTTTCTGTGCTCAGAGGCAAACGGGTGGTCCCTTTCTTCCTGGCCCCAGCCACGTGCTCATCTCCCGTTCTGGCTTTACTGCCCTCTGGCGTGTCCAGTTCTTGTCCCAGAGAAAGGGCCCCACAGCGTCCCTCCAGACTGGGGGTGGGGTGGCAGAGGAGCCCCCTGTCTCTTCTAATCACCTGCTGCCGCCTGCCCCATGTGTGTCCAGTGTGGTCAGCCATTCTTGCTCTTCTCACCATTGGCAGGGGGAGGGGCTGGGGAGGGGCCTCTAACCTGCCTGCCTGAGAGTGTGAATTAACTGCACTTGCTCGCCATCCCAGGCCTTTGAACCAACCTGCTTCCTCCTCCGGCCTTGGAGAAGCACTGCCAGGTCTTGTGATCTGGTTCCTTCTCCATTCTGGAGATATTAACGAGTGGGACCCTTGGATGTGATGGTTTTGACTGGTTTTAAAAGGGGACAGGGCAGGTTGATGTCGGCTCTGTCACCAGCCCACTGTACCCCCTGTGTCTCACCCACCTCATGTCTGCTTTGTTACCTGATCACTCTCATGTGGTGGGGGTGGGGCACACACCTCTCTCTGCACTGTGTGGTCTTCATGTCCTTCAGAGTAGCTGTGAAGTGCTGTGTTGCGCCACTGTGGTTTCTGTGGACTCCATCCGATACTGGCATTTTCTCTCCAGAGTCCCAGGGGTAGGAGGGGGAGGGGAGAGGAGCCAGGCCCAAAGAAAAACCCACTTTGTCCTTAAATCTGGGCCTCTAAAAGAAGTGGTGGCTAACATCATCTTCTGCTCCAGGGCCATCCCATAGAAAATGCCAACAGAACCAATGACACTCCTAGGGCCTGGGGAGAACGCCCTCATCTCTGAACCTTTGAGGAGAGGAAAATGTGTTAACAAGACCCGGGCTTATCTTTCTTGATCTAACTAGTTTTCTTTCTTTTGCCAGCAGATTCCACCACCTGTAGTTCAGCCAAGTCCAAGGTTAGTGCCAAGGCTTCCTAAACACGTTCTGCCTGGACAAGGCAGCCCGCCCACTTGGGGTTTTGGTCCAGAGAATTAGAACCGTAGCTGGACTCGGGGGAAAGTTGAGGGTCCTATGGGAAGGAAGGTGGGAAGTATTTGCGTGTTCGGGGAAAGCTGAGAAGTTAACCCTGGTGGTGCATGGAGAGGCATCTGATGTGGAAGAGGGCCTGCCCTTGGAGTTGGGTAGCCAAGAGGCAGTGAAACATTACAACAGGCTCTACAGGCAGAAAGCCCTGAGTTCGAGTCCTACCTCTGCCACTTAGTTTTAGGATGTTGGGTAGTTCTTTCTGAATTGCAGCTTCCTTACCTGTAAAATGAAAATAACAGCAATATGTCTGCTGTGATAAATATCCCTAAGGATTCTAGGGGAACTGAGTATTATGGCTCATGCCTGTAATTCAGCACTTGGGAGGTAGAGGCAGCTTGGGCTACATACTGAGTTCCACGTTAGCCAGGACTTCATAACAGGATTCTATCTCAAAACCAAACCAAACCAAATAAACAAAAGGCTCTCTGGGAAGATGAATGAGAAATCAATGAAATTGAAAACACTTAAAAAAATCAATGAAACTACAAGCTGTTTCTCTGAAAAAAATCAATAAAATTGGTAAACTTCTAACCAGACTGACAGAATAAAAAGAGATGGCACAACTTACCAATGCTAAAGATGACTGCAAGTACATCTACAGACACACAGACACTAACACAGGGACATCAGTGCAGAACACACAGACACTAACACAGCGACATCAGTGCAGAACACACAGACACTAACACAGCGACATCAGTGCAGACCACACAGACACAAACACAGCGACATCAGTGCAGACCACACAGACACAAACACAGCGACATCAGTGCAGACCACACAGACACTAACACAGCGACATCAGTGCAGACCACACAGACACTAACACAGCGACATCAGTGCAGAACACACAGACACTAACACAGCGACATCAGTGCAGACCACACAGACACTAACACAGCGACATCAGTGCAGAACACACAGACACTAACACAGGGACATCAGCGCAGAACACACAGACACTAACACAGGGACATCAGTGCAGAACACACAGACACTAACACAGCGACATCAGTGCAGACCACACAGACACTAACACAGGGACATCAGCGCAGAACACACAGAGCACTAACACAGCGACATCAGTGCAGACCACACAGACACTAACACAGCGACATCAGTGCAGAACACACAGACACTAACACAGCGACATCAGTGCAGAACACACAGACACAAACACAGCGACATCAGTGCAGAACACACAGACACTAACACAGGACATCAGTACAGACCACACAGACACTAACACAGCGACATCAGTGCAGAGAACACACAGACACTAACACAGCGACATCAGTACAGACCACACAGACACTAACACAGCGACATCAGTGCAGACCACACAGACACTAACACAGCGACATCAGTGCCGAACACACAGACACTAACACAGGGACATCAGCGCAGAACACACAGACACTAACACAGCGACATCAGTGCAGACCACACAGACACTAACACAGGGACATCAGTACAGAACACACAGACACTAACACAGCGACATCAGTGCAGAACACACAGACACTAACACAGCGACATCAGTGCAGACCACACAGACACTAACACAGGGACATCAGTACAGAACACACAGGACACTAACCACAGGACATTCAGTGCAGAACACACAGACACTAACACAGCGACATCAGTGCAGACCACACAGACACTAACACAGCGACATCAGTGCAGACCACACAGACACTAACACAGGGACATCAGTACAGAACACACAGACACTAACACAGCGACATCAGTGCAGAACACACAGACACTAACACAGCGACATCAGTGCAGACCACACAGACACTAACACAGCGACATCAGTGCAGACACACAGACACTAACACAGCGACATCAGTGCAGAACACACAGACACTAACACAGGGACATCAGTACAGAACACACAGACACTAACACAGCGACATCAGTGCAGAACACACAGACACTAACACAGCGACATCAGTGCAGAACACACAGACACTAACACAACGACATCAGTGCAGAACACACAGACACTAACACAGCGACATCAGTACAGAACACACAGACACTAACACAGCGACATCAGCGCAGAACACACAGACACTAACACAGGGACATCAGTGCAGAACACACAGACACTAACACAGCGACATCAGTGCAGACCACACAGACACTAACACAGGGACATCAGCGCAGAACACACAGACACTAACACAGCGACATCAGTGCAGACCACACAGACACTAACACAGCGACATCAGTGCAGAACACACAGACACTAACACAGCGACATCAGTGCAGAACACACAGACACAAACACAGCGACATCAGTGCAGAACACACAGACACTAACACAGCGACATCAGTACAGACCACACAGACACTAACACAGCGACATCAGTGCAGAACACACAGACACTAACACAGCGACATCAGTACAGACCACACAGACACTAACACAGCGACATCAGCGCAGACCACACAGACACTAACACAGCGACATCAGTGCAGAACACACAGACACTAACACAGGGACATCAGCGCAGAACACACAGACACTAACACAGCGACATCAGTGCAGACCACACAGACACTAACACAGGGACATCAGTACAGAACACACAGACACTAACACAGCGACATCAGTGCAGAACACACAGACACTAACACAGCGACATCAGTGCAGACCACACAGACACTAACACAGGGACATCAGTACAGAACACACAGACACTAACACAGGGACATCAGCGCAGAACACACAGACACTAACACAGCGACATCAGTGCAGACCACACAGACACTAACACAGCGACATCAGTGCAGACCACACAGACACTAACACAGCGACATCAGTGCAGACCACACAGACACTAACACAGGGACATCAGTACAGAACACACAGACACTAACACAGCGACATCAGTGCAGAACACACAGACACTAACACAGCGACATCAGTGCAGAACACACAGACACTAACACAGCGACATCAGTGCAGACCACACAGACACTAACACAGCGACATCAGTGCAGAACACACAGACACTAACACAGCGACATCAGTGCAGAACACACAGACACAAACACAGCGACATCAGTGCAGAACACACAGACACTAACACAGCGACATCAGTGCAGACCACACAGACACTAACACAGCGACATCAGTGCAGACCACACAGACACTAACACAGGGACATCAGTACAGAACACACAGACACTAACACAGCGACATCAGTGCAGAACACACAGACACTAACACAGCGACATCAGTGCAGAACACACAGACACTAACACAGCGACATCAGTGCAGAACACACAGACACTAACACAGCGACATCAGTGCAGACCACACAGACACTAACACAGCGACATCAGTGCAGACCACACAGACACTAACACAGCGACATCAGTGCAGAACACACAGACACTAACACAGCGACATCAGTGCAGACCACACAGACACTAACACAGCGACATCAGTGCAGAACACACAGACACTAACACAGGGACATCAGTGCAGACCACACAGACACTAACACAGCGACATCAGTGCAGACCACACAGACACTAACACAGGGACATCAGTACAGAACATCACATACACAGTGAGACCACAGACACTAACACAGCGACATCAGTGCAGACCACACAGACACTAACACAGCGACATCAGTGGCAGACCACACAGACACTAACACAGCGACATCAGTGCAGACCACACAGACACTAACACAGCGACATCAGTGCAGAACACACAGACACTAACACAGCGAATCAGTGCAGAACACACAGACACTAACACAGGGACATCAGTGCAGACCACACAGACACTAACACAGCGACATCAGTGCAGACCACACAGACACTAACACAGCGACATCAGTGCAGAACACACAGACACTAACACAGCGACATCAGTACAGAACACACAGACACTAACACAGCGACATCAGTGCAGACCACACAGACACTAACACAGGGACATCAGTGCAGAACACACAGACACAAACACAGCGACATCAGTGCAGAACACACAGACACTAACACAGGGACATCAGTGCAGAACACACAGACACTAACACAGCGACATCAGCGCAGAACACACAGACACTAACACAGCGACATCAGTGCAGACCACACAGACACTAACACAGGGACATCAGTGCAGACCACACAGACACTAACACAGCGACATCAGCGCAGAACACACAGACACTAACACAGCGACATCAGTGCAGAACACACAGACACTAACACAGCGACATCAGTGCAGACCACACAGACACTAACACAGCGACATCAGTGCAGAACACACAGACACTAACACAGCGACATCAGTGCAGAACACACAGACACTAACACAGCGACATCAGTGCAGAACACACAGACACTAACACAGGGACATCAGTGCAGACCACACAGACACTAACACAGGGACATCAGTGCAGACCACACAGACACTAACACAGCGACATCAGCGCAGAACACACAGACACTAACACAGCGACATCAGTGCAGAACACACAGACACTAACACAGCGACATCAGTGCAGACCACACAGACACTAACACAGCGACATCAGTGCAGAACACACAGACACTAACACAGCGACATCAGTGCAGACCACACAGACACTAACACAGGGACATCAGCGCAGACCACACAGACACTAACACAGCGACATCAGCGCAGAACACACAGACACTAACACAGCGACATCAGTGCAGAACACACAGACACTAACACAGCGACATCAGTGCAGACCACACAGACACTAACACAGCGACATCAGTGCAGAACATACAGACACTAACACAGCGACATCAGTGCAGACCACACAGACACTAACACAGCGACATCAGTGCAGACCACACAGACACTAACACAGCGACATCAGTGCAGAACACACAGACACTAACACAGCGACATCAGTGCAGAACACACAGACACTAACACAGCGACATCAGTGCAGAACACACAGACACTAACACAGCGACATCAGTGCAGAACACACAGACACTAACACAGCGACATCAGTGCAGACCACACAGACACTAACACAGCGACATCAGTGCAGAACACACAGACACTAACACAGCGACATCAGTGCAGAACACACAGACACTAACACAGGGACATCAGTGCAGACCACACAGACACTAACACAGGGACATCAGTGCAGAACACACAGACACTAACACAGCGACATCAGCGCAGAACACACAGACACTAACACAGCGACATCAGTGCAGACCACACAGACACTAACACAGGGACATCAGTGCAGAACACACAGACACTAACACAGCGACATCAGCGCAGAACACACAGACACTAACACAGCGACATCAGCGCAGACCACACAGACACTAACACAGGGACATCAGTGCAGAACACACAGACACTAACACAGGGACATCAGTGCAGAACACACAGACACTAACACAGGGACATCAGTGCAGAACACACAGACACTAACACAGCGACATCAGTGCAGAACACACAGACACTAACACAGCGACATCAGCACAGAACACACAGACACTAACACAGCGACATCAGTGCAGACCACACAGACACTAACACAGGGACATCAGTACAGACCACACAGACACTAACACAGCGACATCAGTGCAGAACACACAGACACTAACACAGCGACATCAGCGCAGAACACACAGACACTAACACAGCGACATCAGTGCAGACCACACAGACACTAACACAGGGACATCAGTACAGACCACACAGACACTAACACAGGGACATCAGTGCAGACCACACAGACACTAACACAGCGACATCAGTACAGAACACACAGACACTAACACAGCGACATCAGTGCAGAACACACAGACACTAACACAGCGACATCAGTGCAGAACACACAGACACTAACACAGCGACATCAGTGCAGAACACACAGACACTAACACAGCGACATCAGTGCAGAACACACAGACACTAACACAGGGACATCAGCGCAGAACACACAGACACAAACACAGCGACATCAGTACAGAACACACAGACACTAACACAGCGACATCAGTGCAGAACACACAGACACTAACACAGCGACATCAGTGCAGAACACACAGACACTAACACAGCGACATCAGTGCAGAACACACAGACACTAACACAGCGACATCAGTACAGAACACACAGACACTAACACAGCGACATCAGCACAGAACACACAGACACTAACACAGCGACATCAGCACAGAACACACAGACACTAACACAGCGACATCAGTGCAGACCACACAGACACTAACACAGCGACATCAGTGCAGACCACACAGACACTAACACAGCGACATCAGTGCAGAACACACAGACACTAACACAGCGACATCAGTGCAGACCACACAGACACTAACACAGCGACATCAGCACAGAACACACAGACACTAACACAGCGACATCAGTGCAGAACACAC
The DNA here is from genome assembly GCF_903995435.1 of Acomys russatus. Classification (NCBI taxonomy): domain Eukaryota; kingdom Metazoa; phylum Chordata; class Mammalia; order Rodentia; family Muridae; genus Acomys; species Acomys russatus. The sequence goes on from NC_067152.1 coordinate 23,904,726, forward strand.
AGACACTAACACAGCGACATCAGTGCAGAACACACAGACACTAACACAGCGACATCAGTGCAGAACACACAGACACTAACACAGCGACATCAGTACAGAACACACAGACACTAACACAGCGACATCAGCGCAGAACACACAGACACTAACACAGCGACATCAGTGCAGAACACACAGACACTAACACAGCGACATCAGTGCAGAACACACAGACACTAACACAGCGACATCAGTGCAGAACACACAGACACTAACACAGCGACATCAGTGCAGACCACACAGACACTAACACAGGGACATCAGTGCAGAACACACAGACACTAACACAGCGACATCAGTGCAGAACACACAGACACTAACACAGCGACATCAGTGCAGAACACACAGACACTAACACAGGGACATCAGTACAGAACACACAGACACTAACACAGCGACATCAGCGCAGAACACACAGACACTAACACAGCGACATCAGTGCAGACCACACAGACACTAACACAACGACATCAGTGCAGAACACACAGACACTAACACAGCGACATCAGTACAGAACACACAGACACTAACACAGCGACATCAGCACAGAACACACAGACACTAACACAGCGACATCAGCACAGAACACACAGACACTAACACAGCGACATCAGCACAGAACACACAGACACTAACACAGCGACATCAGTACAGACCACACAGACACTAACACAGCGACATCAGTGCAGAACACACAGACACTAACACAGCGACATCAGTGCAGAACACACAGACACTAACACAGCGACATCAGCACAGAACACACAGACACTAACACAGCGACATCAGTGCAGACCACACAGACACTAACACAGCGACATCAGTGCAGAACACACAGACACTAACACAGCGACATCAGCGCAGAACACACAGACACTAACACAGCGACATCAGCACAGAACACACAGACACTAACACAGCGACATCAGTGCAGACCACACAGACACTAACACAGGGACATCAGTGCAGACCACACAGACACTAACACAGCGACATCAGTGCAGACCACACAGACACTAACACAGCGACATCAGTGCAGAACACACAGACACTAACACAGCGACATCAGCACAGAACACACAGACACTAACACAGCGACATCAGTGCAGAACACACAGACACTAACACAGGGACATCAGTACAGACCACACAGACACTAACACAGCGACATCAGTGCAGACCACACAGACACTAACACAGCGACATCAGTGCAGACCACACAGACACTAACACAGCGACATCAGTGCAGAACACACAGACACTAACACAGCGACATCAGTACAGAACACACAGACACTAACACAGGGACATCAGTGCAGAACACACAGACACTAACACAGCGACATCAGCACAGAACACACAGACACTAACACAGGGACATCAGTGCAGAACACACAGACACTAACACAGCGACATCAGTGCAGACCACACAGACACTAACACAGGGACATCAGTGCAGAACACACAGACACTAACACAGCGACATCAGTACAGAACACACAGACACTAACACAGGGACATCAGTGCAGAACACACAGACACTAACACAGCGACATCAGCACAGAACACACAGACACTAACACAGGGACATCAGTGCAGAACACACAGACACTAACACAGGGACATCAGTGCAGAACACACAGACACTAACACAGCGACATCAGTGCAGAACACACAGACACTAACACAGCGACATCAGTGCAGACCACACAGACACTAACACAGGGACATCAGTGCAGACCACACAGACACTAACACAGGGACATCAGTGCAGACCACACAGACACTAACACAGGGACATCAGTGCAGACCACACAGACACTAACACAGGGACATCAGTGCAGACCACACAGACACTAACACAGGGACATCAGTACAGAACACACAGACACTAACACAGCGACATCAGTGCAGACCACACAGACACTAACACAGCGACATCAGTGCAGAACACACAGACACTAACACAGGGACATCAGTGCAGAACACACAGACACTAACACAGGGACATCAGTGCAGAACACACAGACACTAACACAGGGACATCAGTGCAGAACACACAGACACTAACACAGCGACATCAGTACAGAACACACAGACACTAACACAGGGACATCAGTGCAGAACACACAGACACTAACACAGGGACATCAGTGCAGAACACACAGACACTAACACAGCGACATCAGTACAGAACACACAGACACTAACACAGGGACATCAGTGCAGACCACACAGACACTAACACAGCGACATCAGCACAGAACACACAGACACTAACACAGCGACATCAGTGCAGAACACACAGACACTAACACAGGGACATCAGTGCAGACCACACAGACACTAACACATGGACATCAGTGCAGACCACACAGACACTAACACAGCGACATCAGCACAGAACACACAGACACTAACACAGCGACATCAGTGCAGAACACACAGACACTAACACAGGGACATCAGTGCAGAACACACAGACACTAACACAGCGACATCAGCACAGAACACACAGACACTAACACAGCGACATCAGTGCAGACCACACAGACACTAACACAGCGACATCAGTGCAGAACACACAGACACTAACACAGCGACATCAGTGCAGACCACACAGACACTAACACAGCGACATCAGCACAGAACACACAGACACTAACACAGCGACATCAGCACAGAACACACAGACACTAACACAGCGACATCAGTGCAGAACACACAGACACTAACACAGGGACATCAGTGCAGAACACACAGACACTAACACAGCGACATCAGTACAGAACACACAGACACTAACACAGCGACATCAGCACAGAACACACAGACACTAACACAGCGACATCAGCACAGAACACACAGACACTAACACAGCGACATCAGCACAGAACACACAGACACTAACACAGCGACATCAGTGCAGACCACACAGACACTAACACATGGACATCAGTGCAGACCACACAGACACAAACACAGCGACATCAGTGCAGAACACACAGACACTAACACAGGGACATCAGTGCAGACCACACAGACACTAACACAGCGACATCAGTGCAGACCACACAGACACTAACACAGCGACATCAGCACAGAACACACAGACACTAACACAGCGACATCAGTACAGAACACACAGACACTAACACAGCGACATCAGCACAGAACACACAGACACTAACACAGCGACATCAGCGCAGAACACACAGACACAAACACAGCGACATCAGCGCAGAACACACAGACACTAACACAGCGACATCAGTGCAGAACACACAGACACTAACACAGCGACATCTGTGCAGATCACACAGACACTAACACAGCGACATCAGTGCAGACCACACAGACACTAACACAGGGACATCAGTGCAGACCACACAGACACTAACACAGCGACATCAGTGCAGAACACACAGACACTAACACAGGGACATCAGTGCAGACCACACAGACACTAACACAGCGACATCAGTGCAGACCACACAGACACTAACACAGCGACATCAGCGCAGACCACACAGACACTAACACAGGGACATCAGTGCAGAACACACAGACACTAACACAGCGACATCAGTGCAGAACACACAGACACTAACACAGCGACATCTGTGCAGATCACACAGACACTAACACAGCGACATCAGCGCAGACCACACAGACACTAACACAGGGACATCAGTGCAGAACACACAGACACTAACACAGCGACATCAGTGCAGAACACACAGACACTAACACAGCGACATCTGTGCAGATCACACAGACACTAACACAGCGACATCAGCGCAGACCACACAGACACTAACACAGGGACATCAGTGCAGAACACACAGACACTAACACAGCGACATCAGTGCAGAACACACAGACACTAACACAGCGACATCTGTGCAGATCACACAGACACTAACACAGCGACATCAGTGCAGAACACACAGACACTAACACAGGGACATCAGTGCAGACCACACAGACACTAACACAGCGACATCAGCGCAGAACACACAGACACTAACACAGGGACATCAGTGCAGACCACACAGACACTAACACAGCGACATCAGTGCAGAACACACAGACACTAACACAGCGACATCAGTGCAGACCACACAGACACTAACACAGGGACATCAGTGCAGAACACACAGACACTAACACAGCGACATCAGTGCAGACCACACAGACACTAACACAGCGACATCAGCACAGAACACACAGACACTAACACAGCGACATCAGTGCAGAACACACAGACACTAACACAGGGACATCAGTGCAGAACACACAGACACTAACACAGCGACATCAGTGCAGACCACACAGACACTAACACAGCGACATCAGTACAGAACACACAGACACTAACACAGGGACATCAGCACAGAACACACAGACACTAACACAGGGACATCAGTACAGAACACACAGACACTAACACAGGGACATCAGTGCAGACCACACAGACACTAACACAGGGACATCAGTACAGAACACACAGATATTCAGACAATACTAGAAGCAACTCTGCCCATAAACTCAGTAGCTTAAAAGACATAGACCTACACTTAGACGGATTCAAACTACCAAAATTTGCATAAGATATAAATAACCTAAATAGTCCTGCATCTACTAAAGAATTTTAATTGGTGTATAAAAACCTTCCAGCAGAGAAAATGCCAGGTCCAGATGGCCTCACTGGTAAATTCTACCAAATATTTTAAGGGGAAAATGTTTGGGGTGTTTGTTTGTTTTTATTTGTCCGAAGTAGTTTTTCTTTTTTGTTTGTTTTTAAAATTACATTTATATATTGTATATTTGTGTGTGTATTCTAGCATTCCAATGCATATTCATGTGTGTGTATGGAGGTCGGAGGGCAACTTTTGAGAGTTAGCTCTTGTCTTCCACAATGTGACTAATGGGGATCCTCAGGCTTGGTGGAAAATTCCTTTACCTGCCAAGTTCTTTTTTAATTTTTAAATTTATAAGGCAGAGTCTCTCTATGTAGTCCACATTTATGGTCTTGTTACCTTTTTCCTGGGTGGGTACCTGGCTTATTTTTCTAATTTTAAGTAATTCATCTATTTATCCAAGTTTGTAGTATCTTAGTTATAAAATGGTTGTCTTATCTGTTCTGTTGCTGTGAAGAGACATCATGAACCAGACACCTATTATAAGAGAAAGCGTTTAATTAGGGACTGGTTTACAGTTTATCATCATGGCAAGAAGCATGGTGGCATGCTGAGAATCACATCTTGATTCACAGGCAGAGGGAGAGAGTCACTCTGGGCTTGGCAGGGGCTTCTGAAACTTAACCCCAGTGACATACTTCAACAAGGCCACACCTCTTAATCCTCCTAATCCTTTCAAATAGGGCCACTCCCTGATGACTCAGCATTGAAATGTATATGTGTGGGTGGGGGCCATTCTTTTTCAAACCACCACAATAGTATAATTTAAAAACACTCTCCCACTGGATGTGGTGCCACACATGCACAGCACTCGGGAGGCAGAGGCAGGCGGATCTTTGTGAGTTCAAGGCCAGCCTAGTCTACAAATCAAGTCCAGGACAGCCAGGTCTACACAGAGAAGCCCTGTCTCAAAACAAAAAACAAAACAAAAAGTATCTCATTTCACAACGACAGTCCAGTCAGTAATGGGCCACATATATGGAAGCAGCCCCACAGCCTTCTGTGTGTAATTGGTTAATACTGCAAAGTTTATGAAAGTACACAGTACGGTGTTCCACAATCATTCATGACATTTCTCAGAATTCATCCCAACTAGAAAGTGACCCACAGCTATATTTGTCTAGTATTTAAATACTTCTTTAAAGTGTACTTATGGACTAGAGGGATGGCTCAGCTGTTGAGCACACACTGCTCTCGCAGAGGACCAGTGTCCAGTTCCTAGCACTCACCTCTGATGTCACACAGCTGCCTGTAACTCCAGGTCCAGGAGATCTGGCACCCTTTTCTGGCCTCCAGACCCCTGCGTGCATACATGAATGCATGTGAACACACACACACAGACACACACACACACACACACAGAAAATAAAATAACCTAAAAGTAAGTTACCATAGGAGTTAGAAAGAAAGATGTCTCAGAGATTTAAAGTCCTTGTGGAGGACCTGGGTTTGGTTCCCAGCACCCACATGGCAGCTCATAACAGCCTGTAACTCCAGTTCCAGAGGACCTGATGCCCTCCGTGTGCACTGTACTCATGTTGAGCATACATGCATGCATATATATATATAAAAACCAAACTACTACCAGGTCTCCAAAATTTCTTCCAGGAGGTAGAAGAGGCAGGAATACTTTCCAACTCAGTCTCCAGGACCCATGTTGGTCACAACCACCTGTAAATCTGGGTCCCCAGATCTGACACCGTCTTCTGATCTCCACAGTCCACACTTACATAGACACACACACACACACACACACACACACCTAAAACAGAACCGAACCTATCGATTCCTAGCCACACAGGCCTTTCTTGAAATGGATTCCATACCATCGTACTAATGAGCAGACAGCACTAGCTGGAGAGAGAACTGGGATGCCGTGGAGGCAGAAGCTGGGTGGGGCTCACAAACCAGATCTCTGTGAGGGATGGAAAATATATGAACAGACATGAGAAGCCTACCCGAGAGGCGTTCAGAGCAAAAATGCAAAGCCCTGTGGGTAGAGGGAGGCTTGTGTGAGAAGAGATGACACTGAACCCCAAGGCGGGAGATGTCTCCAGGGGTAGCAACAAGGAGGAGGAAACAGATGGTTAGCGTCGGGGCACTGCTCGTGGGTGGTGAGGGCCTGAATTGGGTTGCAGGCCTCAGAAGGCTGCTCCATGCTGACAGTACACTAGGTAAGATCCCTAGACCAGCGATCCTTGGGGTATCAAGTGATCCTTTCACTAGGGGTCACATATCAGATATCCTGCATATCAGATATTTATATTATGATTCATAAGAATAGAAAAATCAGTTATGAAGTAGCAATGGAAATAATTTTATGGTTGGGGGTCACAGTTGAGGGACTGTGCTGAAGGGTCACAGCATTAGGAGGGTTGAGAACCACTGCCCTAGACACAGGTCCTCCCCATCCCCTACGGCCTCCTGGCTGTGGGATCCCAGCCTCCCCAGATTGTGGGCCTCCTTAATCCCCGCGTTAGTCTGGTGCCTCCTCCCGAGGCCTCTGCTCACACAGAGCCTTGAACATACACATCGAGCTTTTCAGAAAGTGTCTGTGTGACGTGGACATCCCCGAGATTCTACTGACTTGCCCAGTCATGAGTGCATGTGAGTGCACACTTGCTGCAGTCACCCACCCACCCCCACTTCGTTTCATCTTATTAGACCTCTGAGTTCTGTAACCATGCTCGCTTTATACATGGGGGAAGGCAATGCTCTGGGTTCAGGTAACTAGAAATCTGGGCTTGTTCTCCGTCACCAAGGGGCGGCGAATGCTTTGGAGACCCAGTTCTGATGCCCTGCTTTCGTGGGATAGCCTTAGCACGAGCATGAAACAGCTACCTAAGCACTGGAGAAACTGAGACACACACCATAAGCAATAGCTGTCATGGAGACAGAGACTCAGCACTGTGTACCGCAGATGGTGTCTGAAGCACGGCCCCTGCAGGGTGCTGGGAGTCTGCTGCTATTGAAGAGGCCGCAGGCGTCTGAGTCTGCAGCCTCCCATTTCAGGCACCAAGGCCTGGGCTCCCAGCCAGCTCTGGGTTCCCAGGGTAGGGACCACATCTGCGTAGTGATGAGACCTACCGCTGCCAGACTCTTTCCTCACTCTGAACTCCAGACCAGCGCTCGATCCTCAGCTATGTCCCCAGAGCCTGGTCGGGGTCATTGCCACCAACAGGTGTGCATGAGGCCACAGGCAGCCTGCTCTCCGGTTTCTTACTTGCAGCCAGGTTTCTCAGAGGGTTCTGATGGGGTTCTGATCCTGTCACAGGCCACTGGCCCAGCCTTTCCCTCAGGCCAGGGGCAGGACACCTGGTACCTGGTGGGATCCACAGCATGGGGAATGGCAGTTACACTCCAGTGTGTCCTCCCTGTGAGGACGGGGGGGGGGGGGGGGGGGGGGGGGGGTTGGTTTGTTTGTTTGTTTGTTTTTGTTTTTTTGGTGGTAGTGGTTTTTTGTTTGTTTTGTTTTGGCTGTTTCTTACTGAAATGCCGGCTGGCACAGAGCACAAACTCCTGGTTCAGGCGAACTCGTCTAGCAGTCAGATGTCCATGTTTGGAGGGAAGGGTTCCTTTTTACTTCTCTCCACCCCAACTTTCCATGTAGCCCATAATAACCAACCTGAGGCCCCCTGATCCCCAGCTGGGCTGTCTGACTCAGCACAGCCTCATCCCATTTCCCCACAGGTTCCATCCCCCTTGGCCTATCCAAAGGTCCAGAAGTAACCTCCAGGGGAGAATTATCTGCCTATGTAGAAACCACAAACACTGGAAAGAGAGCTTTTCCTCCTCACACACTCTCAGTTTCAGACCCTTTTAAAAACAAACAGAAAGCAAGGGCTGCAAAGATGGCTCAGAGGCTAAAGCATATGGCTGCTCTCCCAGAGGTCCTGAGTTCAATTCCCAGCAACCACATAGTGCCTCATAACCATTTATAATGAGATCTGGTGCCCTCTTCTGGCCTGCAGGTGTACATGTATATGTAATAAATAAATACATCTTTAAAAACAAAAAACAAAAAACCGCCAGGCATGGTGGAGCACACCTTTATTCTCAGGCAGAGGCAGGCAGATCTCTGAGTTCAAGGCCAGCCTGGACTACAGAGCGAGTTCCAGAGTAACCCTGTCTCAAAAAACAAAAAACAAAACAAACAAACCAACAAAAAACCAAGCCACATCAACAGCCATCACTAAGCACTCACTATGCTCTTTCTGAGCATGTGCAGCTATGGAAACCAGTTGGAGGTGGGGAGAGGTATCGAGATGGCTTAGCAGTTAAGAGCACTGGCTGCAAGGATCTGGGTTCAATTCCTGGCACCCACATGGCAACTCACACTAGCTGTAACTCAAGTTTGGGGATCCAGAGTCCTCTTCTGGCCTCTGTGGACACTGCATGCTAAGTTACACATGATAAATAAAAGTCAATCTCAAAAAGAAGACAGGCTGGAAGAACTTCCGTAGCTTTCCCTGGGCCTCCCAGCCACTCTGTGTGCATTCCAGCATCTGCTCCTGGTGACCCAGATGTACACTAGAGTTGATGGCCAGGGTACATCTTGGATTGCTGGGACAAAACAGCTTGCCTGGGTGGCTTAAACAATGAATACTTGCTGGACGGTGGTGGTACACGCCTTTAATCCCAGCACTCTAGATCTCCGTGAGTTCAAGGGCAGCCTAAATCTACTTAGTAAGTCCCAAGACAGCTGGAGCTACATAGAGAGACCCTATCTCGAAAAACCAACCACCACCAACAACAACAACAACAAAAACCAACGAATACTTACTTCCTGCAGCTTTAGGCGCTAGAAGTCCAAGTTTATGGTGGCTAGCAAGAGATTCTGGCGAAGGCTTCATTCCTGTTTCTGCTTTGGCTTTTAATTTAATTTTTTGATGGCTACCTCACTGTGACCTAGAGAAGGAAAGAGGAAGAGAGAGAGAGAGATCAGTCCCATCCTTAGGCCTAATGCTCGTCATCAAAACCTAGTTTTCTTGCAAAGGTTTGTCTCCAAAACCCATCATAGTCTGTGGCTTTGGTGGGGACATGGCCCGTAGCAGTGAGTGCAGCTGGCTGAGCACTGGGGCGTTGAACACCCTCATTTTTTGCTCAACACTAGCCAGACTCCCCACAAGTCCACCCCAGACACACGGGCCTGTGTTCTCTGAACAAAAGCAGGGCTGCAGGGGTCCCCATAACCTCACCTCAGGCACAGTTCATCTGTAGGGAGCTTTGGCCTGTGGCTCACAGACCTGCAAATGGCTTCTAGTCCTCAGGCTCCTGTTACCGCCCTGATCGCCTCTGTGAGTCAGCTGCCTCAGCGGATGCCCCTGGGCAAGGCCGCTGGCCTCTCTGCACTAGAAGCCTCTGGATTTGGGGGGGAGAATCCAGCACACAGGACAAGGAGACCACAGGGCTGCCACACGTATCAGTGAAAATGATGTGAAAGGAAGGGTTGGTGGGGCAGTCGCCAGAGTGTAGACTGGGTTCAAGGGTTGGTGGGGCAGTCGCCAGAGTGTAGACTGGGTTCAAGGGTTGGTGGGGCAGTCGCCAGAGTGTAGACTGGGTTCAAGGGTTGGTGGGGCAGTCGCCAGAGTGTAGACTGGGTTCAAGGGTTGGTGGGGCAGTCGCCAGAGTGTAGACTGGGTTCAAGGGTTGGTGGGGCAGTCGCCAGAGTGTAGACTGGGTTCAAGGGTTGGTGGGGCAGTCGCCAGAGTGTAGACTGGGTTCAAGAAATAGTCTGGGCGCTAGGCTCAGGAGGTTGGTGCTAGGGTGTGAAGGGAATGGCTTGTGGCGGATAAGGGTTGGGATTCAGTCCTGGGCAAAGCTGGGAGGAAACAGCTCTGCTTCTGAAGGCTGGGGCTCCGGTGGGAGGGGCTAGGGAGGCAAGGGGAGAGGCTGACACCCGGTTAGCAAAGGGCAATGTGAATGGAGGAAGTTTGGGGCAAAGTAGGTGGGACAGTGTGGCTCTCCATAGGTCGGTTTGGGTACAGACAGACACGAGATAGAGATGGGGTCACAGTTGGAAAAGGAGTCTGGAACTCAAAGGAGCCTTTGGTGTGGGACAGGGAAGCTGGAAATGGCGGCATTTAAGGATAGTAAGAGAAGAGGCTAAGAACAGAGTCCTGGAAACACCACAAGATGTCGAAAAGCAAAAGGGAGGTGAGAGGCAGACTCAAACACCATGACGGACATGGAGGTTCTTCTGGAAGCACCAGGCCAGAATGACCACGGCAGGGGGATTGAAAGGAGTGCCCCCCCCCCCCCCCCCCCCCCCCGCGCATCCAGATGGGATTGTACCAGGCTCTTCAGCAGCTCTTGGCAGCCCCTCTAGCTCCTGAATTGATCTAGGTCAGGGGCCTGGCAGAGGGAAAGGGAGGAAGTGACCAGGGTGGTGCCCTTGGAGAGAAAGGTTTCTCAAGTGGGGCGAGTGGAGAGTGACAACGATGGATGCTTGTAGCCAAAGAAACATCAGTTGAGGAGTGGTGTCCACGAAGCAGTAGCATTTACCACCCGAGATCCTGTACCAGCCACATTTTCAAGTACTGTCACTAGTATGTCTAAGGAATATATGTGTAAAGGCTTTCCTTTACCCTCCCTGTCTCCTTATACAGAGTTCGTGGGTCCCCAAGAAAGAGCCTTACGCCCGGGAGATGCTGGCGATCTCCTTCATCTCTGCGGTCAACCGCAAACGGAAGAAGCGGCGGGAGGCGCGAGGCCTGGGCAGCAGCACCGACGATGACTCCGAGCAGGAGGCGCACAAGGCTGCGGCTGGGACGCAGGAGCCATCCGAAGGGCAGCTGCCTGGCCCCGCAGCCGACGAGGCCCCCGGTCGCCTCAGCCCCCCGACGGCACCGGACGAGCGGCCCGCGGCGGACACGCGCTCCATCGTCTCGGGCTACTCCACTCTGTCCACCATGGACCGGAGCGTGTGCTCGGGCACCAGCGGGCGGCGCGCGGGCGCGGGCGACGAGGCGGACGACGAGCGCAGCGAGCTGAGCCACGTGGAGACGGACACGGAGGGCGGCGCGGGCCCCGGGGGGCGCCTGTCGCGTCGGCCGTCCTTCAGCTCACACCATCTTATGCCGTGCGACACGCTGGCGCGCCGTCGCCTGTCTCGCAGCCGCGCGGATGCCGAGGGTCCGGGCGCGGGGACGGGTCCCCGTGGTCCCGAGCCTCCCGGCTCGGCGTCGTCCAGCAGTCAGGAGTCGCTGCGGCCCCTGACGGCCGCCTCGGCACTCGGCTCCCGACCCTCACGCGTGGAAGCCTTGCGGCTGCGTCTCCGCGGCACGGCCGACGACATGCTGGCCGTGCGGCTCCGGCGCCCACTGTCGCCCGAGACGCGGCGGCGCCGGAGCAGCTGGCGCCGCCACACGGTGGTGGTACAGAGCCCGCTGACCGACCTCAACTTCAACGAATGGAAGGAGCTGGGCGGAGGGGGACCCCCGGAGCCTACAGGCGCGCGACCGCACGACAACAAGGACTCTGGCCTTAGCAGCCTGGAGTCCACCAAGGCACGGGCCTCATCCGCCGCCTCACTGCCATCGGGGGACCTAGGGGCCCTGCAGGGGCTGCCCCCACGCCGGTCAACTGCCGCCCGCCTCCACCAGTGTCTGTGACACCCTCGCCTATCCCGGGGCTGCAGGAGCTCCTTGCTAGTTTGTACCCTCCCCAGCTGTCCCCAGTACTGCAGAGGGCCGGGAGTGGGGTGTAATGGGTGGTGCTGGTGCTGCGGTCTGGAGTCAGGCGGAGTGAGCAGAGAAGTCTGAGCTGGACAGAAAAGGGGAGGGCTGCTGGGATTCAAGTCTTTTGGATAAAGAACTGCGTGGCCCTTTTCTGTGAGTCCACTTAGGGACCTTTGTTGACCATTCAGTGTGGGTGGACCGTCCAGGTTTCATATTGAAGAAAAGAAACAGGCTGGGTTTTTGCAACTGCCCTCTGCCCTCCCCCACCCCATTAGCTCCTAGCGGAGGAGAGGAGGATGAATGTCTGCCCAGCGGATGCTTAGGCTTGGGTGTCCATGGGAGAGGGAGGGGGCTTGTGTGAGTGTGTGTAGTCCCTGTGCAAAGGTGTTTCCAGTAGCGATTTCTGCCCCAACACCCCTTCATTCCTCACCCCCAAGCCAGGACCCTGCCTTCAGTGCACACAGGCACTTCCACAAAGGCAGGACTGAGTCACTCCTCACATCCTTATGTTGAGCTCCAAGTCACCCCTCCAAGCTCTTTGCCCTGTGGGCCTACCTGCCGCTGGCGTTGTTCACCCTGCTTCCACAGCTTAACATGCAGACTCTCACCTTCTGTCAGGAAGAACTCTGTCACACACCGATTAACCGGGTCTCAGCTGGGCTGTTCCTGCAGGGTTGGTGGGTCCCAGCTCCCCTCCCCCCCCCACATTGTAAATAAACCTAAAAGCACCAGTCCTCCCTCCCTCACTCATTCCAGGGGAGCCCCAGTGGGGTCACCAGCCTCGCTGCCCAAGCCTGTCAGTCTTCTTGCTTTATGCAAAGATTTGCTGTACGTTTCTCTCTCTCTCTCCCTCTTACTGTAAATAGTCTCTAATGTGTAACATATTATAAAGGATTTATAAGGATTTTAAAGATGTTTTGCTCATTTTAAAAAGTGTTGTAACTGTTGGATAAAGCCCCCAGCCCGCATGGCTCCTCCCACTGTGTCCTTGACACACCTCTCTAGGCTATAACTAAGATTCCTGCTTCTGAAAGTCCTGTCTTAAAAGTACAGTCTATATCTTGGAAATAAATGGCCTTCCTCAGGCATGAACCAGTGTCTCACTTGTTTGAATGGGGAAAAGGACAGAGCAGCGCTGGGGTGGAGACAGCTGAGGTACATGTCCTTGCAGGGAGGGTCACCAGGCCTAAGTGGCAGGATGGAGGAAATGGCTTCTCCCTGGTGGCTTTTTGTGGCCCAGGAGGCTGGTATGAGTGAGCAGAGGCACGGGGTGGGTGGTGCGAGGCCACCACAGCTCTGTAACCATATCAGCAAAAGGCCTCCAGGTGCCAACTCTGCAGTGCCTGTGCAGGCCAGGCAGGTGGGAGGCTTCTTGTTTCTCATGGCCTCTCAGAGTGACCTCAGGCAGTACCCCTCAGACAGGAGGAGACTTGGCCAGCTGTCACCCTAGGCACCTCAGGCCCAGCAACACTGTCAAAGGACAATGTGGGGCTGGCCTGTTTTCTCGGTCATAAGGCCTCGCCCGCAGGCCCCTCAGTCACGGCTCTGGAGCCGCCCCTGCCCCAGAGTGAGCACAGAGCCCACCTTGAGGGCTATGTCCCAAACCATATCTCTAACATTCAGGCGCAGGGCCATCACTATGTCCTTTCCGGATGAGAGGAAAGTGAGGCACTGAGCAGGATGTAGCTCGCCAAGGGCATCCTATTGTTAAGGAGTGTTGCCGTGGAGAAACATGAAGTGCGGGGTGGGCCTCTCTCCTCACGGGGGTAACCTTCTGCAGACAGTAACAGACTCTAAAGATGAGAAGGTCAAATAAAGATACTTTTAAATAAGAAAAGCAGAATTCATTGCAAGGATGAACGGCCTTTGAGCGGAGGAAAATACACTAGATAGCAACTTGAACCCACACACGCAGAAAGTAGCTGCGAGGGTAGATAGGAGAAGGGGAGATGTTACTGTATTTTCTTCTTTCTCTTTTAAACGGCAGCTCACTACACAAAACTAGCCGTGATCTGTACCACGAGAACCACATGAAGGTCGGGGAAGAGATAGATCTACATTGAAGCAAAGCTTTGGGGTTTTATGTTGTTGTTGTTTTAGTCAGGGTCTCGCTATGTAGCCCTGGCTGGCCTGGAACTCACTGTATAGACCAAGCTGGCCTCACCTTACAGCACTCCTCCTGCCTCAGCCTCCTGAGTGCTGGGGATTATAGACCTGTGCCACCATGCCCTGGTTTAGGGTTTGAATGGAAACTGTCTCTCTCAGGCTCCCATCTTGACCTGTTGGTCGCCGACTCACTCAGCACTGTTTTGAAGCAGAAGTAGGTCACCAGAAGCAAGCCTTTGAAGGTCACGCTGCTCTGCTTCCAGCAGGGTCTCTGTGTCCTCGCCAGCTACAATGTGCCCACCCCATGACAGACTAAAACTCCCTTGAAATTGTGATAAAAGCCAGGTGTGGTGGCACAGGCCTTTAATCCCAGCACTGATGAGGTAGAAGCTAGCAGATTGCTCGAGAGGCAGAGGCAAGTGGACCTCTATGAGTTTGAGGCCAACCTGGTCTACAAAGATAGTTCAGGACAGTCAGGACTACAAGAGAAACCCTGTCTCAAAAAACCAAATAAGTAAATAAATAAAATAATAATATAAAATAAATAATAAAAATTAATCAAATTTTAAAAATTTTTAAAAAGAAACTGTGATCTCAAAGAAACCTTTGATTTACTAAGTTGTTTCTATTGGTTATTTGGTCACAGCAATAAATAGAATACATTTTTTAAAATGGAAGATTTAGAAAAAAGAAACTGTGTGAGCTGTTACTCAGAGAGCTAGGGTAACTATTCCAAGTATGAGAGAGAAACCCTAACTAGGAACAAAGACATTTTGTTTCTAACTAGGGACAAGGACACTTTGTAACAGTCTCTAAGCCAGACTGTCAGGAGCTAAAGCAGGTGTATTCCCAAGGACAGTAGACTCAGGGATTCTAATAGGGGCGGGGTGGGGTGGGGGGAATTCCTGACAAAGCTTCTTAGCCACAATGAGATTAAGTGGGAAATCAAGAGGTTTGGAGCCAATAAGATGGCTCATTAGGCACCATGCTTGCTGCCAAACCTTGTAACCTGAGTTTCATCTCTGGAACCACAGGGTGGAAAGAGAACAACTCTTGAAAGCTGTCCTCTGAAGCTAGGAGTGGTGGCACATGCCTTTAATCCCAGCACTCATGAGGTAGAAGCAAGCAGATTTCTGAGTTCAAGGCCAGCCTGGTCTACAGAGTGAATTTCAGGCCATCCAGGACCAAACAGAGAAACACACACTCACTGTGGCACCGGCCCACACAGAGAAATAAAAAAGACTTGCCACAAAGCTGTAATCATCAAGAGAGTTGGAGGCTGGAGAGATGGCTCAACCCTTAGGAACACTGGCTGCTCTTACCTTCCCGAGGACCTGGGGTTCAATTCCCAGTATCCACAGGGCTGCTCACAACTGGGGATCCAACACCTGTGGGAAACTGCAGCTGTGCTGGTACTGACCTTTAGGTTTTGTTTTGGTTTGTTTTTTTTTTTGTTTTTTGTTTTGTTTTTTTTTTTTTTTGGTCTGTAGTTGAAACATTGTGTTCCACTGGTTGCCTTCATTTTCCTTGTTTTGAGTCTCATGATTTGGCCCTTGGTTTGCCTCCTCTTGGGGACTTTCCACAGTGCTGTTCCATTGCTGATTCCTCCCCTATACAAGCAGCTCCCAATAAATGTCATTCTCTTAGCACGGATGACCCACTGTTGTGTCGTCTTTTCAATCCCCAGACCCTTGCTGTAGCCTAGACTAGTAGCGCGGGCGCTACAAACATCCTCACACAGACACGAATGCAGACAAAACATCAATGCACATAAGATAAATTATAAAAATAAAGCAAGATAGGTGCTTCAGAAGCTGAGGGTGAGGGGTTCAATTCCCTGTACCACATACACCAGGTTGGGTGGTGCATGGTGCATGCCTGTGATCTCAAGAGGCAGGAAGATGAAAGGTTCAACATCAGCATCTGCTACATGGAGAATTTGAGGTCAGCCTGGGCCACACGAGACCTTGCCTCAAAAAACAAAACAAAAACAAAAAACAAAAAACAAAAAAAACCACAGGAACCAATACGGATATATAAAGGTAATAAGCTGAAAAAGAGGTGGAGCTCTTTTAGGTGGACTAGTGGGAAGGGAACCCAGGCCTGCTGCTGCTTCAGGGTGGTGTGGCTCAGCCAGCAGAGCGTGTGCCACATGCTGGGCAACCTGAATTCTATCCCCAGAACCCATGGCAGGGTACAAGGAAGGAACTTAGCCCCACAAGTGGTTTTCAGACCTCCATACCCACCCTGTGGCACACACGCCAGGTAACAGACAGATAGATGCTCGTTACCTGAAAATTTATGTACTGACACACACACAAATATATACAACATACAGGCTGGGGAAGGGCTGAGCTGGAAAAGGAGCATAGCGCTGTCTGACGCATGCTTCACTGCAGCTGATTTTGCAAACCCGGTACCAGAAAAGCAGCCAGGCTGCTGTGTGATCTCATCCGTGGGAAAAGTCTGGGGGATCCACACAGGGGAAGGAGATGAATAATACCCTAAGGATGGGGTGCCACAGAGGAAGGAGCCAAAATGGGTAATGAGAGTTGGGGGCTCAGGGCTTTTATGGGTGCTGAAAATATTCTAAAAATAGACTGTAGTGCTGGCTGTGCATCCTCAAATGAGCTAAAACCTGCTGATCTGCGGATGTTAAATGGGGGTTTTATGGCTTGTGAAATGCGCCTGAATTAAGCCATAAAGACCAGCCAGCTGCACTCCGACCTTGCTCCCCTGGCCATAAGGTTTGCTGTTTCCTGAGAAACGTTTCGTTAGGAAATATTAGTGCTGAGGGAAAAGAGTGGCACGCGCGTGCGCACACACACACACGCGCGCGCACACACACCACTCTGTCATAGGTGAGGACAGGACCATGGCTATCTGCACAACTAAAGTAGTCAGAGTGAGTGACCAGTGGTTGGGGATAGGGACCATAGGAGGGAGTCCTAGGATTCCTTCTGGACCATCATTTGGTGTTACTGTCCAGGCTCTGACACTCCATTCTCCCCTCCTGAGACACTGGTTTGTGACCCACAACCGTGAAAGATGCAGCAGGAGGTGTCTCTGCAGCAGCTCGGCACGTCTTAGACACTTGCCTACCAAAGAGCATAGAGCCCTGCAGAGGGCCAGCATTCAGTTCCCAGCGCCCACACCAGGCAGAGGGCCGGCATCAGTTCCCAGCGCCCACACCAGGCAGAGGGCCTGTATTCAGTTCCCAGCGCCCACACCAGGCAGAGGGCCTGTATTCAGTTCCCAGCGCCCACACCAGGCAGCTCCCAACCATCTGTAACTCCTGTTCCAGAGCGTCCAATCCTCCCCAGAAATAATCACATATATGCAAACTCCTCTCTCTGCCTGCAACATACACAGTTAATTAAAAATAAAATGTAAAACTGTAAGAAACCTCCCCATCACTTATGACAGCTCCTAAAAGACACACAGCTTCCTGTTCCTGGCCCAGGATGACGCCTATCTCCCAGACTGTCCCTCCTTCAGCTACGTGGGTTTCTTTCCTGGAAGCAGGCTACTTCTCTCTCCAGCCTTTGGCCTAGGACTCGCAGCTCCACAGGATGACTCTTTGTCTGTTTGTTGGGTTGTCCAAGCTGACTTTTTGTTTAGGTTTTTTGTTTTTGGCCTTTTTGTTTTTGTTTTTTGAGACAGGGTCTCTCTGTGTTAGCATTGGTTGTCTTTTTTTTTTTTTTTTTTTTTTTTAAGATTTATTTATTACATCCACAGTGCTCTGCCTGCATGTATGCCTACAGGCCAGAAGAGGGCACCAGATCTCATTGTAGATGGTTGTGCTCTTAACCACTGAGCCATCTCTCCAGCCCCCAGCCTTGGCTGTCTTGGACTCACTTTGTGGACCAGGTTGGGCTCAAACTCACAGCGATCCACCTGCCTCTGTCTCCCAAGTGCTGGGATTAAAGGCATGGGCTGCCATGCCTGGCTCCAAGCTGACTTTGAACTCAAGGCAATCCTCCTGCATCAAAGACAGGTTTGAGCCATGTCTAACTCCCCCAGTTGTGGTGGTGGTGGGGAAGATTCTCTCTCTCATCCAGACTGGCTCTGGAGCATCCTGCCTCAGCACACATTTCCCCACCCCCAAATGCTGGGATTATAGGCATTCTACTCATTTTTGTTTGTAAGTTGTATTATATTTATTGACATACATATTTTATTGGGGCAGGGCACAGCATGTATGTGGAGATCTGAGGACAACCTGCAGAAGTCAGCGCTTGCCATCAGCCATGTGGGTCCCACCTTTACCTCTAAGCCATTTCTCAGGTCTTTTGTTTTGAAACAGGATCTCATGTATCTCAGGCTGGCCTCCAACTCACAGTGTGGCTCAATCTGACTTCAATTCCTAACTCTTCTGCCACCGCTTTCCAAGTGCTGGGATTACAGGTGTATGCCCCACTCCCAGCTCCACTCCTGTGTTCCTTGTTGACGACAAGGTCACACTATTTGACCCTGATCCTGTAAGTCTGGAGCTAGCTATGTATACCAGGCTGGCCTCCAACCCTAGAGATTTATCTCTATTGAGAAATCTGTTTCTTTGTCCTTGTTTGCTTTTTCGAGACAGGGTTTCTCTGGGCAGCCCTGGCTGTCCTAGACTCACTTTGTAGACCAGGCTAGCCTCGAACTCACAGCGATCTGGCTGCCTCTGCCTCCCAAGTGCTGGGACTAAAGGTGTGCGCCACCACACCCAGCTTTCTATTGAAAAGTTTACGATTCACTTTTAAAATCATGTTAATGTTATACATACATGGATGTGCACACATCTTCCTCTCATTTTTGTGTTTTGTTTTGTTTGTTTTTTGAGACAAGGTCTCTCACTGAACCTGGAGTTCACCTATTGGATAACCTGGCTGGCCAGTGAGTTCTAAGGACCCGTCCACATTATCATAGGGTCGCTATGCCTGGCTTTTATATGGGCAGTGAGAATCCAAACTCAGGCCATGCTTGTATGGCAGGCATACTCCTGACAGCCATGCCCCCCAGCTCTTCCATTCCTCACACAAAAGGTTTTCCATTGGGGGGGGGGGGACTGGGGGTGTGCCTCAGTGCAGGTCTACTTCGCTCATCGCCAGTTACAGGGCTGTTTCTTGGTTCCACTGCTCGCTGTCATCCACCCTTTGCCCCGTTTCCTGGCTGGCTCCCCTGCCAGAGGCTACACTTGGAACAGCAGCCAGGAGGGGCATTTGGGAGCCACTTGAAGGGTGAGGGTTGTGTCCTGAATAATCTCTGGCAATCGAGTGACTGCAGCTCTATTTTTTTTTTTTTTCCTCCATTTTAAATTGCCGGTGGGGGGGTGGGGGGGGGGGGGGGGGGAAGGCTGCTCTCTTGATTTCCGGGAATGTGAAGGGAAATGGACAAGACCTGCTGACATGCTAAAGACTCAGGGACAGCCTCTAGGTAAAATAAGGTCTGGCTGCATTGTGTCTGAGGTCTTCTGGGGGCAATGGCAGGAGGTGACTCACGCGACAGAGTTTCCAGCAAACAACGAGCAGTTTCTCAACTCCAGTGGCCCTTAGGGGGGAAAAAAAAACAATGCTAAGGGTTCCAAAGATGGCTGGGAGCAGGTAGCTTCAGGACCCTGTCATCTCATGGGACAGAGGTAAAGATCTGGTTACTCCAGGCCTCAACCAAATAGAATATAGGAAGCCTCCAAGACAGAACATGTGGGAACTGTGGCAAGACCTTCACCCCTGAGCAGGACACCTGGCCCATGCCCTGTGCACCGTGGGTAGCAGGGACAGTCCACTCCATCCTGGGTGTTTCAGGTGTTAGTTACTGTTAATTCCCAAATTCTGAAGGTGACTGCCCTAGAAAGGACAGGGCTAACCTCTAAGCACTGGCTTTGGGGCCAGGTGGAGCTGCATTCAAATCTTGGGTTCACAGACTGCTGGTTCTGGGACACAGGAAAAATGCCCAGGATCTCTGCTGGCCACAGGTGTAAAGAACCACCTTACGGCCCATGCGGTGGTGGTGGTGGCACATGCATTTAATCCCAGCACCCAGGGAGGCAGAGGCAGGTGGATCGCTGTGAGTTCGAGGCCGGCCTGGTCTACAAAGTGAGTCCAGGACAGCCAGGGCTACACAGAGAAACCCTGTCTCCAAAAACAAAACAAACAAAAAGAACCACCTAATGGGTGGTCATGAGGACTAGATGGGGCCACTCAGGCCACACCCAGTCTGCAGATGACTTGAGAATTAGTGGGGTTAGCTGGGCATGGTGGCACACACCTTTAATCCAAGCAAAGGCAGGTGGATCTCTGAGTCAAGGTCAGCCTGGTCTACAGAGTGAGTTCCAGAACACCCAGGGCTACACAGAGAAATCCTGTCACAACCCTCCCCCCAACATTTAAAAAAAAAATAGTGGAGTGGCTGGAGAGATGGCTCAGAGGTTAAGAGCACTGTCTGTACTTCCAGAGGTTCTGAATTCAATTCCCACCAACCACATGGTGGCTCACAACCATCTACAATGAGATCTGGTACCCTCTTCTGGCATGCAGACACACGTGAGGGCAGAGCACTGTATACATAATAAATAAATCTTATATTAAAAAAATAGTGCTGTCCTTCTTCAGTATGCCCACGGAGTCAGGAATAATGTGCCGTGGGTAGCTCTAACCCTGTGGCTCTTGTCCTGCCTGTCCTTTCTCCATGCCACACCCATGGATGCAAGGGAGTCCCCACCACTCTGCTATTTACCCCAATTCCTTCCAGGTGAAGAAGCAAATAATGAGAGACAGAGCCCACAGGAAAAAGATCCAGGAGAGAAAAAAGAAACAAGTTTTATTAAAGCCCCAACACTCGGCCAGAAAAACCAAAAGGGAAGGGAAGAAAGCAGGGAGTTAGGGAAGAGAAAAAAAAAGGACATTAAAAAAGAGACAGAAAACACAGCAACCCTTTCCATTTAGAAATTGTCAAGTTACACTGACAGAGGTCACAAAATATCCACAGAAGCCATCACTTCTACACCAACACAGGCCCTACGGGGTGGACGGGTGGGTGCGGAGCTGGGCTGGCCTTGGGGGACCCCACTTGGGGTCCCACTCAAAGCCTTGGCCCTGAGGCTCCTGGGGAAACAGTATATTGTGGAAGGGGCCAGAGAGAACCCCCCATGCGAGTAACACAGCACAGCGGGCAGGGGTGAGGGGACCAGGTACAGGGTCCCCCAAGGTGGCAGTTTCTCTTGTCAAGCACACACTGATGGACAGAGCGGCAAGGTGCATGCAGCTGGGGGGTGAGGGAGATTGACGTGCTGTGGGCTTTGAGGAGACGTGTGTGGGGTGCAGGGGGGCTTGGGAGGGGAGCCTGGCGAGTGGTGCAGGGATGATGGAACACACACACGTGCACACACATACTCACACACAGAGGCCATCTCACACTCCTGCCTGCACCTGCACACAACCATATCCACAGCTCACATTATCTCCACCCATCCATATGTGGTCCTCACATGAACAGCCAGGCATGTCTACACACACATTACACATGTCCCTTCCTCCCAAGGCTCCCCTCACACAATCATCCTGTGCCCAGGCAGGTTATGTTCGCATACATGTACAAGACTTCACACACACAATATAAGTTTTGTTTGGGCACACACACAAGTTACGTAGGCTTGTGCCAGCGTGCGCACACACAGGCTGCACATAGTCCCATACAAATGCCTTCCAGGACACACATGCGCAGGAGCCAAAGTGAACAGCAATGCAAATCCCGTGGGATCTGCCTGAGTGTGTGGGGGGCAGCCCCTGCAAGGACGGTCACTTCCTCTGGCTCCCTCTCCCTCCACAAAGGACACTCAACTCAGGACAATGACGGAGGGGCGCACACTCAGGTCACAGGGCTGAGAGGGTGTGGGGGCAAGCGAAGAGTAGCAAGCAAAGAGAAATGGAGTGGAGGGGTCCCCCCTCCCCTCCCAAGCCAGGGGGGTGTCTCTGTACAGCCAAATCAAACCAAACTGCTTCACCAGACTAAAGAAGCCAGGCTACACGCCTGTCCCCAGCCCCCTCCCCCGCCAGACAGCGGCCAGGGAGAGTGTGCTGTGGTTTTCTTTTTTCTTTTTTTTTTTCTTTTTTAAATATTTATATATATTTATATTACGTATATTATATATATATAATATGTAAATATATTTTTAAAACAATATAAAATGTTAAGACACTTCACTTAAATGTAAAGAGTTGCTTGCAATTAAAAGTAATTGCATCATTGTGAGGTTCTTTTTTTTTTTTTTTTTCCTATTTTCTAGGTTTGTTTTTTTTTTTTAAGTTTTTTTTGTTTTGTTTTGTTTATTTTGTTTTGTTTCTGGGAGGGATTTTCTTCTTCTTCTTTTGTTATTTTTCAAAAAGGCTTGCTTGCCTTGGTACAAAAATGACCCAAAGCTAGAAAACAAGAGTGAGTCAACAAAACAAAAACAGAAATTAAAAACAAAAACAAAAACAAAACAAAAAAAAGAAAAAGAAACACAACCCAGTTTTCCCTCCCTCCCGGAAACCCTCAACAGCTGCCACTGCCTCCCCCCTGCCAGGCTCCAGGGTCCTGGGATTCTGTCCTGTCCGTGGTCTCTTTCTGTGCTTCCTGGAGGACTAGTCCCAAGACCACGGCTCTGTGCTTACTCTACTTTGTGCTACCCGTCTAGCCCTTCCACAGAATCTTCTTTCTTGTTCTGGGCCTGCTGGGCCTGCTGGAGACCAGGCCAGGATCAAGTCAGCCTCTCCCTTTGACTCCAGGGCCACCCAAAGGCCAGTCTGCCCTGTGCAGGACCTCTGCAAGGTATCTCAAGACTGGAGTACTAGCTGCCTGCTCTGCCTTGGGGACCCTCAAACACCTCACAAGTGGTCACCAGATCCCCACAGACAAGTCACATCTCACCTCTTCCCTGAAAACCCTTAAATCATAGAGGCTGCTTAAAGGTCAAGTTGCTCCCAGCTAGGGGAGGTCAGAGCCTTTACTGCACCCACCCATCCCCTCTCTCTTCTCCCTAGTTCCCTCACAGCCAGACCCTTCCCACCCTCCAAACATGTTTCTAGGCCCTTCCATCATTGCCCACCCCACCCCCATAAAATAAGTTAATGGCATGTAAAGTGCTAAATTAGGAAACTAAAAGTACCAAAATGCCCATCTGAGGTCTGCCCTCTCCCAAGGCAGAGCCCCAGGGGGCAGGCTGTCCCCAGGAGCACACTCCACAACAGGCATCCTGGGGGCCTGCTTCTATCCTGTGCTAGCACCAGCCGGACAGCTGTGCGACAGTGAGCCGGCTTCTCCCTTGCCACCTCATGTCCTCTTCCCCTCACACCCAGCCTTGGCCTCTTTTCTGAGGAGGCTCTCCAGGCATGCCTGCTTCCAGGTCCACCCTGGTTCCAGAGGAAAACTGTAGGCTGGCAGCGGAGTTCTGTCTCTTTGAAGGCCGGACAAGCAGTGGGGCGTCTCGGAGGCCAGCGTCTCCCTCGTCCATTGTCCAGCCTGATGCTGGGTCACTCCATGTCCATTTGTTCCTCCAGGAAGGGACCCAGCAATGGGAGGGAGGGGGTCTTGCTCCGCTCCAAGTCTCCGTGGCTCAGAGTTTGTTCCAAGTGTTCTTGGGAAGTTAGGGGGAGGTGGGAATTTTGGATGGACTTGGGAGAAAGAGGGTGAAAGAGCAGAGTGGGGGAAAAGAAGATGACAGGAAGTGGGCCTAGCAGAGGCCACCAGGGGACAGGAAGTCAAGGGAAGTTGGTGTGTTTGGTTTTTAAGTTTTCTCCTTTTGCTCTTAAAAGAAAAAGAAAGGTCACTGAAAGGGAATCACTGAAAAAACCAAAAACACCAAAAGGGGATGAGAGGGCTGAGGGCTGTGCCCCGCCACCTCCCGCGACCCATCAGGCATGAGAGTAGGGAGGGTAGAGTGGGCATGAAAGGAGGAAGGGTACGATGGCAGGAGTGACAGAGGGGCGGGCTGGGGGGGGGTAGCATGAGGGGCTTCTAGAAGGAGATGGAAGAATTCCTTGCCCCAAAGGAAGTCAATACAGGGATGGAGGTTCTGGAACCAGAGGGCTTTTCTGAGACTGGGCTCGAGGTCTCATTCGACCCGCTCATCTCTTTAGATGGTTTAGTGGCCTGGAACAAAAACAGGGGTCAGGGGTCAGAGAGAGCAAAGGACAGCCTCCAGGCTGGCTCCTGGCTGGAGTGTTGAAAAATGGAAAAGCTCCACAAGTCCGAGAGAAAAACTAACTGCAAAAGCGAGAAAGCCAGAGGGGCCGTCTGGAGCCCTCTGAACTGGGGGGACGGGGTGGGAGAAGTGTATTGGCAGGGCACAGAAGAAGGTCGAGGGGGGCCATGGGGTTGGACCAAAGGCCTGGAAACCAGAGTGGGGGGTGGGGTGGGTTCAGCCCATGGTTACTGAGAGGGAAAGACAGAAGACGGAAGAGACACACCAGAGAGACCCAGCCCAGGACAGGCAGAGGGGACAAAGGGGTGGAAGGATGGGTAAGGGAGGGAAAAGAAGTTAATAGTTAGCAGCAACAGGGGTGCATCTACAGCCAGGGCAGTCAGGGGTCGGTAGCTCAGTCCAGCAGCTAAGGGCCTGCCTCTGGTCTCTGTGGGAGGCTCCTGGTGTAAGCTGGACTGAGCTAGCCCACCTGGGAATTAGGAGTAGCCACCTACCACCACCAGCATCCCTCCCGGCTCAGGGATTCCCCACTGCATCCCTTCCTGCTCATGTCCCACCCACCCCCCACCCTCCCCACCCACCCTGCTCCAAGTGCCCATAACGGAGACAACTTAAGGGCACAAGCTGTGCACCCAGGCTATTCTCCCAGCCAGAACCCCCTGCGCGCACAAGGGCATCCTTCTTACTTCTATATTAGTGCCCCTCAGGCTTGTTCTTTGGAGCCATGGCCCCCAAAGTATGGTTTAAGAGCCACCTGTGTCATCTCCAAGGGAACAATCACAACTGCAGACTCCTGGGACTCCTTCCAGAATCATCTCTATTGTAGGGTGGGAATGTGCATCCAGGTGTCACTACTGGGGTGACAGTGACACAAACCAGGCTGCCTTGAACTCTGTTATTGTATCCAGTGACTCATCTGGAGTATAGCTACCAAGGTGATAACCGAACAGCCTTGACAAATAAAAAAACAAAACAAAACAAACAAACAAACAAACAAAAAAAAAAACCTGACGTAGTGGTGCGTGCCTGTGATTCTTGGCTATGTGGAATGAGGACAGGACATAGCAAATTCCAGCCCAGCCTGAGCTACCTGGGGAGACCCTGTCTCAACAAACCAAAGCCAACAACAGCTGAAGCCGCTCCAAAGACAAAGAAGACCAGCCTGGTCTACCGAGAGTTCCAAAACAGCCAGGACTATACTGAGAAACCCTGTCTCGAAAAACCAGGGGGAAAAAAGAGAAAGAAAGGAAGGAAGAAAGAAGGAAGGGAAGGAAAGGAAGGAAGGAAGGAAAAAGGGAAGAAGCCTGGCAGTAGTGGCACACACCTTATCGTAGCAGAGGCAGAGGCAGGTGGATTTCTGTGAGTTTGAGGCCAACCTGGTCTATAGAGTGAGTTCTAGGACAGCCAAAGCTACACAGAGAAATCTTGTCTAAAAAAAAAGAAAGAAAGAAAGAAAAGAAAGAAAAGAAAAGAAAAGAAAAAGAGAATCGAGTGGCACACCCCCAGTGACCTGCCCAAGGTTCCTGAGACCAAGGCTGAGCCTGTCCTTTCCTAAGATCCTGTGGTGCCACCCAGCTGCTAGGAAGGCTCCCCCAAGGACCCTGGAGTGGAAAGCCAGCATCTCAAGCAAATGCTGCCTACCATAGCCTTCAGAGAACCAGGAGGCCACCCCGCTGCTCGTAACTGTGGTTTCCTTGCCAGCAGGTAGGCAAGTGGCCCAGTAGTGATTCATATAGGCTCCACCAAGCTGTGGCTGGCAAGCCAACGCCTCTCCTTTGGGAGAATCAAAGCAGGCATGTGGATTCAGCAGTGTACCCTCTGCTGTGTCCCTCTCATCAGCCAGGGTCCTATCCCACAGCATTCATTGTCCACTGCCACAGGCCAGGTATGACCTAGCTCTCCCTTGGCTCCAATACCTGGGCCTGGGAACAAACTCAAAATAGGCACATAAGTGCTCTCTGCCACTTAGGTTGAGACTTCCCTGCTCCCTGATGCTGCCTTAGTGTATCCCACTTAAAAGGATTTCTCAGAGCTGGAGAGATAGCTCAGTGGTTAAGGGTGTGCACTACTCTTGCAGAGGACCTGGGTGTTCAGTATGTGTAAAGTTTAGTTCTCAGCACCCACACAGCAGCTCCCAACCACCTGTAACTCTAAACTGAGGGGACTGACGCCCTTTCCTGCTCACAAGTGCAGCGCAAGTGCATACACACTCATTCAGGCTCGCACCGCGCACAGTGATAAAATATTGAGCTGGGCAGTGGTAGCTCACACATTTTAGTCACAGCATTCAAGAGGCAGGTGGATCTCTGTGTGTCTGAGGCCAGCCTGGCCTACAGAGCTAGTTCCAGGACAGCCAGGGCTACACAGAGAGGCCCCACCTCGAAAAACAAAACAAAAGAAGCCCATTTCCACACATCGGGGGGACAAGCTGAATATAACTCCATTCAAGATCCCGCAAAGGGAACAGGTAAGACTTTGCTTGGCAACTCTATGCTACTCAGAGTTCCCTGGTCTCCTAGTGTTTCTGTCACTTCCATGTCCACCTGCCAATGATCCACTGTGAGCTTTCCCCCAGCCCTTCTCTATTCTTAAAGGTTTATTATTTTTATTTTATGTGTATGTGTGTTTTGGCTGTGTGTGTACCACACACATGCCCAGTGCCCACGGAACACAGAAGAGGGCACCAGATTGCCCTGCAGCTGGAGCTAAGGATGGTTGTGAGCCTTTATCTGGCTGCTGGGAACTGAACCTGGTCTTCTGGGAGAGTGCTTAGCCACTGAGCCATCTCTCCCTTCACCCCCATGGGTCTTGATTTTGTTAAGAGAAGCATCAGTCCCACCTCTGTGACGAGACAGAAGCCTCTGAGAGACCGGGGCTTTCCTCTGGGAGAAGCGGGACACTTCTGGACGCAGAGGGCGTGGCAGCACCCTGCCAGACCACACCGCACCGCTGCTCGGGCTCCTGCAGAAACCTGTCCCTCCAGGCTCTGGCTCAGAGTTCCATATGGGGCTGGATCGAGCTGGAGCCTTAGGCACAGTCCCCTGCCTTAGCCAGGCCCTTTCTGGTGCCACCCAGGGGACTGAAAAGAACAGTACTCTGCTGTTTGCACTTCGCTCTTCTCCCTAGGGTGCTCACAGCTCCACCTGCTACTAGTCCCTGGTCTCAGCATCTATTCCTGGGAACAGCACTCAAGGGCTCTTCCTGTCACCTCTGTGCCACTGTCATGTCCGCTGTGATGCACAGTCCCATTGGAACTTTCTTCCTACACTTGTGTCCCAGGTCCCTACCGCTCCCAGTTCTCTTCATCTCAAAGAGAGCTCTGAGGTCAGGCCTAGTGGCACAGGCTTGTCGTTATCCCACCTACTCGGGATGCTGAGGCAGAATCCAAACTAAGGTCCTACCGGACAACCGAGTGAGGCCTTGCCTTAGTGACTGATACAGGTGGCCGAAGCATCTGTGCACACTGGAGCAGAGCAGGACCAGCTGTGTGGACTGGGCAGCTGGTGAAGGGCACAAGGGCAGTGGCGACGAGATTCAGGCTGGGGGTTGCGGGCACAGATTTTAAACTGCTGTGTGTGTGAGAGCTGTCATCAAATACACATTTTAGAAAGCCCTCACAAGTCTCCTAGAAAGAGGTGACAATAGTCACAGATGGCCTTAGGAGACCACACATTTCGGTGGTGACATTGCATTTGTTTTGTTTTCTACAGTGCCAGAGGATCAAACCTGGGGCCTCCTCCCTACTAGGCGAGCAATCCTCCGCTGAGCCAAATCGCCCCATACCTGCTCCTATATAGTTTTCTTTTCTTGTTTTTTTTTTTTGTTTTTGTCTTTTTGTTTTGTTTTGTTTTTTGGTTTTTCGAGACAGGGTTTCTCTGTGTAGACTTGGCTGTCCTGGACTCACTTTGTAGACCAGGCTGGGCTCGAACTCACAGTGATCTGCCTGCCTCTGCCTCCCAAGTGCTGGGATTAAAGGCGTGAACCTCCACCACACCCGGCTCGTTTTCTTTATTTAAAAATTTTCCTAAAAAACATGTCTTGCTTTGTCAGAAAGCAGACAAACCCTGACACAGCATGAGTGACAGCAACGGCTGGCGAAAGGGCAGCATGGTTGGAAAGTGGCCAATCCTTGGAAGGGGAGGTTCAGGAAGGGCCCAGTAGAGTGCAGGAGCTGTGGGCTTTGGGGGCTGGGTGGTGCTTCCTGAGGGGACAACAATTGGGGAAGCCGGGAAGGGGGAGATGCCATCAGGTAGAGACTAGGGAAGAGCTGGAGACACTGACAGAGGAGGGGTGGAGGTGAGGAGCCCAACCCAGCAGCCAAGTCAGGCAGGGTACAGTAGGAACAGAAAGGAGCCAGGTGTGATCTGGCTGGGACATCTGACACCCGTTGACTGTCAGTGTTGCTTTGCTGGGCTGGCTAGGTGGGCATCTCCTCCCTCCCTCCCTCCATGTGCATCCCTCCCAAGGCTGCGGAATTCCATCCACCTCAGCATCCCAGGGCCTGTGGTGGGAGGACAACTTTCTCCAGTAGATTTTCCTGCACAGAAGACCATTCTTGGCCGGGCAGTGGTGGCACACACCTTTAATCCCAGCACTCGGGAGGCAGAGGCAGGCGGATCGCTGTGAGTTCGAGGCCAGCTTGGTCTACAAAGCAAGTCTAGGACATCCAAGGCTACACAGAGAGACCCTGTCTCAAAAAACCAAACCAAACAAAAAACAAACAAGGAAACAAACAAAAACATTCTTAGACCAAGGGCGTACAAGTAGACGCACTGGCCAACTCCAACCTTCATACAAGCTTTCGAGGTTCAGAAGGGAACCAGAGGGCTAGGGCTGGGGGATATGCCAAGCCAGGGAGGGGCTACACAGTGGCATAGATATGGGGGATGTCTAAGTAGCCACATTACCCAGAGATAAGGAAAGGGAGAGACGAAAGAGCTAGCATGCCCCTTGGAGGCCTTGCCATTCCCTGTGGGGAGGTAGGAAAGCTGAGAAGCAGGCTCAGGCCCATAGTGTATGGAGCAGGTAGCAGGGCTTGGGCTTTGAGGGAGCTATGGATAGAGGTGGTGATGTGTACGGCAGTGGGAGTGAGGGTGGGGAGGTGGGGGGGTAGGGGGTTATGGGTTAGGGGTACTGACTAGGCTGAAGCAGACACATGCATGGTGAAGGCCTGTCAGGTGGCCCATCCCCAGTCTCAGTCTCTTCACCTGTCCAACTAGTGTAAGGTCCCACCTCAGACTGCTGTGGAAACAGACACTGTTATGTGCCTGGCGCAAGAAAATATCCCATAGCTACCAGGTGTTTTTCTGGACATGAAATGAGGGGACCCTAGCATTCCAGACAAGACGAAAGGCACTCTTCTCCCACCATGGTAGCAGAAAATAACTGGGGGATAGGTGTCACTGGGTGGGACTGGGGACCGTAAGAAAGTTGGGGGGGCTGGTGGAGGGAAAGTGGGAAGAATGACTACTTGTCTTCCTAGGCGCCAGCAGGCAGACAAAGTCTTGTTGCCCAGGGCTGTCTGGGACTTATCATGGAAGGGGTTTGGAGATAGCTAGGTCCAGGGCTGGGTGATGGCGATGCAAGCCTTTAATCCCAGCAGTCAGGAGCCAGAGGCGGGTGGATCTCTGTGAGTTCGAGGCCAGCCTGGTCTACAGAGGTAGTTCCAGAACAGTCAGGGCTCACAGAGAAACTTTGTATCGAAAAACAAACAAAACGAAACAAAAAAAGATAGCTAGGACCCCAATCTTGGCTCTAATGTCATTTGCTGTGCAGGCCTAGGAAGTCTCTCTCCAGCTATGAGCTGAACCTCATAGGCAGCCTTGGCCATCCCTTACCATCTACTTCTGAGCTAAGGGTTTCTATCTGGACAGAACAAGGGGCCCCCCTCCCTCCCCTCCCATCCCTCCACCCCTACCCCCACCCCCGCAACAGGCCTGGCACATAGGAGCTACTCGGGAGAGGTTTTGAACTGTGCAAGTGCACTAAAGGGTTCTCAACAGCTACATCCAGGGCCCTCCTGTACTCTCCGACCAGGCAGACCTCAGGAGTAGGCTCCAGGGTCCTAAGTGCCACAGGTAAAGCCTGTCAACTCCAAACCTACAAACGGAATCAAAATGGGTTGTTGCATCTGCAGGATTCTGAATACACCTCATCAGCATTACAGGATGTGAGCTCCTCAACCTGTGGCTGAAAAGTGAGTAAAAAAACCCAAAAAAACAAAAAAACCACCCCAAACCCAAACCAAACAAACAAAAAACCCAGCTTCTCCCTGAACCGAGGGCGGGAAGAAAGATTCAGAGCAGGTGGGAGCTGTGCAGAGGAGAGACAGGCAGGAGGTGAGAAGGCTGTGGTACAGACTTTAGAACTGGCCCAACCACCAGGGCAGAAAGTGCAAGCGCACAGGGCAAGCCCTGTACCAGCAGGGAATGAGGCTCCTCTGTCTTTGAGCAGGAGACTGGCTGTGAGTGAATTCAGGCACTCATGTCTAAACCAGATCCAAAGCTTTGGGCCCACAAGGAGGAAGGAGATAGAGGATATCATGACAGGGAGGGACTCCCAAGAACCAGACCCATCGCTGGAAAGTGGCACTTAGCAGAAACTCGATGTGTGACCATCCGGTAACCCTGGGGGTCCCGTATCCTACCCTCACCTGCTGCTGGGCTTGGATCCTCATGTATTCTGCCCTTTGCCTGCTGTGTTTGCCTTTGTCGGGGCTGCCTGCTGGGCCCTGGGCCGTCTTCAGCCTTCCTGGAGTCACTGCCTTCATGGGTGGCACGCTGCCACCACCACTCTGTGGAAAGAGAGATAGGGCTGGGGTGGAACAGTTCTGTTGGAGGCGGGGGTCTCTAGAGTTAGGACCTCCTCGGGGAGGCCCTTGGAGGCCTGGAGACCCTTCCTTGACTCCACAGAACTATCTAAGACTTAAGTCCCCTCTGAGGCCAGGTTGAAGGCCTCCCTAGCAGGAGATGACCAGGCTAGGCCCTGTCCTGAGTAAGAGCCCATTTGTGATTTTCCTGAGTGGGCCCAGGGACAGCTGGTACCTTCCTTGGAGGCCCCAGGAGCAGTCAACCCCAATAAAGGACACCATCCTGGCCCAGGAGACAGAATTGGAATTGGGAGAACAAGTCTCTCATAAGAATGCATCCCCAGATCCACATCACCCCCATAGTGGGAGGCAAGAGGAGAAATTTCCCCCCAGAGATGAGCACATCTGGCCTCCTAGTCACCCCCTTGTGTAACCTCCTTCCCAGAGAGACTCTGGGGACCCAGAGAAATGACAGTGACAGAAAGAGCCAGAGACAGGAAGGGGAGAAAGGGGCGGAGAAGAAGAGAAATTTTATTCTCTGGTTTACAGAGAGCGCACTGGCACAGAGCCCACCTGGGCCATGTCCTAGCAGAGCTGAGTCCTGGGTGGGCCAGCTTCCCGGCCGCCCCTGGCTCTGCCCATAGGCCTTGGCCTGGAAACAGACTCTCAGAACACGGTGGGCTGAAACAAAGACAGTGAGGGAAGTGGGTGGAGCGGCCCCGTCCCCTCCACTCTGCAAACCCAGAGACTGGAGCAGGAAGGGAGCAGGGGAGATGAGGGGGGAGGCAGCCACCTGGGGGTGAGGGGGTAGGGGTTGGGGGCTGCCCAGACACTTTGGCGCCCATCTCGATCAGGGTGGCTTCCAGCTCCTGGAGTGTCTCCTCCAGGCTGTCCATACGCAGCGGGGTAGCATCCTGTACTGTGCTTCCTGGGCTGACCGCCTGCTGTCCCCTACTGCCAGCTTCAGTGTCACATTCAGAGTTCTGAGAGGTCTCCTCTGAGTAGCTCTCAGCAGTTAAAGGCTTCTGAGTTTCGTCTGGGGATGGTCCCCGAGGACAGAGAACGCTGGCTTCTGCACTGTGTGGGTTCTGTAGAATTGCTGGTTCTTTTCTGGACACTGAGCTCCTGGGCCAGAGTACCTCAGCTGCTAGTCCCAGTAAGGCCTGTGGGCCATTCCAAGCCCTCCCACTGCCAGTCAGGGTCCGGGGTCTTGGTATGGGGACTGTCCTAGGACCCAGTTCCTCTAAGCCGGTCTCTGGCAGGGGGGAAGAGCTGGAAGTGCACTCTGTCAAGGTGATCTGAGGGACACAGAAGACACTGGGGCCTGAGGCAGCCTGCGGGGAACAGAAAACAAGGAAGCATGTCATCCCTGCAGAAGGAATCCTGAGCTGGGATGGGGCTAAGAGATAGATGAGCCCCACTCTCTTCCTCTCCCAGCTGGGGAAACTGAGTCAGGGAATGCCCTGATGATGTCACCCAATAAACTGGAGGCAAAGATGAGCCTAGAATCCAGGTGGCTTTCCGTCTCCCATAACCTGAGGCCACCTGCTTCCTGGTAAGGACGCCAGATGGCGAAGCATGGGAGTTCCTTTCCCCTCACCCAGGTTAAACTTGGGAGCAAGTCTTAGGTTTCATCCGACACACTATAGAGCAGTAATATGGGGTACGCAGCAAATTAGGGGCGTCCATAAGGTCTCTCTAGTGAGTGTCTGGCATCATTTGGGCAAATACAAGCTACTGGCTGAATGGAACTGAATAATTGAGACTTCAGCTGTGTGAGCAGAGAGCAGACGCGGGCCTCTCCCTCATGGATGGGGCCATCTTCTTCATCTTGGGCTCCTGGTCTCACCCCTGTGAGCCCTTCCCCAGTGAACTAACTCAGCTATAAAGGGGTGGAGCTTGGCTTTGGCCTCACACACTGGGCAGTGCTCCAGCTAAACACCCCTTTCTGTGTGAGCACCTTGGCTTCTAGTTCTGGACTAGGCCTGGAGGCCTCAAGGACCCTGTGAACCCGAGTGAACTCTGCCCTAACTCTGAGCATCAGAAACGATGGCTTATGTCTTCATTTTCAACGCTTTCTGCAACCCAGGAAATGACTGTTAATCTCCACGTTTCCCCCCACCCCAACCGCCCCTCCCGCTTGCTTCCCAGGTGAGGGGTTACTACATGACTCATACCATACCCTGTCCAATTCTCAGCTAGTTAGTGGTAGAGGCAGGATTTGAACCCAGATAGCCTGGGCTCAAGTCCAGTGCTCCTTTCACTAAACAAGCTGAGAGACCCCCTCCTAGACCTCCCAAGGCAAACCCATCCAACCTTGCCAATGCTTACCTGGAAGCAGGGTGCACACAGGGAAGGCTCCTCTGCCTGACAGCGCCTCGGGATGCAGAGGGTTAGCCAGGGAAGGGGCCTTGCCTGCTGGGTGCCCTCATGACTGAGCCCCAGAACCAGAAAGGAGCAGAGCTGGGGTGCTGAGGACAAAGTCAGTCAGGAAGTGCCCCCTTTCACACTGCTCAGCCCCTGGGGACTCCTTGGGACTGCAGACAGCACTGTCCACCTTCTGACACCTGTCTGCTCCCTGGCCAGGAAACCAAAGACCACCAGGCCTCAAGCCAGGCCACAATGCGGGTGGGCTGCCATCCTGGACCCCACGGTGGGCTCAGGGGGAAAACCATACAAGGGAAGGGAAGGTGTGTGTGTGTGCATGAGTAGTTGAGGACAGAGAGCCTCTTAGCCCAACCTGGATCAACAGAGGGAAAGACAGCCCCCCCCCCCAGGCCCACACTCCCACCTTTCTCCACCCTCCTCCTCACAGTCTCCTGCTGTGCAGACAGCAGGCCCCCCACCCCCACCCCATATTCCCACTACCCCCCACATTCCCGACAGGAAATAAGGGCAGCAGGACAGTAGCAAGGCCTAACGTTAGAGAGACGAACTTCCCAAACACTGAAAGATAACACCAGCAGCCAAAGGAGGCCATGAGCTTCTCTCAGTCCAAGCTCCCTGACCAAGGTGGCAAGAACGGCCATGGGGCAGGGAGAGGCTAAGGGAAGCCATCTCCCTGGTCTGTCCCACCCCCTCCCCCCACCAACCCTCACCCCGGCCCAGTGCAAGGCATAGATTCCAGTGAGAGAAGCAGCACCCTTCCTTGGCATGAGCAGCAGAGCAGGGTATAAGGGAGGGGACCAGGTAAGCTCTCCGGACAAAGTCAGATTGAGTTGGACCCTAGGTCAATTCCTGAACAAGATCCAAATTCCAATCTTGACCCAAGCCAACTCACAGGCTTTGGACCCAGCCTAAACTCAGGCTGGCAGAGAACTTCATGGGTCACACCAGACACCCAGGCTGTAGTCTCCAAGGAAGACACCATCACCAACCCCAGCCCCGGAAACCCTGGGAACAAGGGGACAAGTTGTGCAGTCGTGCACTGCTGCCCTTGGCGTGTGCAGCAGAGTGAGTCCACGGGCGTGAAGCTGGGGCAGTGGCAGAGGGGCTGGCACGGATGGCATGTTAGCGGGTTAGCGTGAGGAGAGGTGTGGGAAAGGAAGCTGTGGAGGAATAGGCAGAGAACACGTGAGAGGTGTGGGAGGCCCGTTACCTTCCGTGGGGAGCCCAGAACTGAGCCCCCAGGGCACCCCATGTCCTGGGGGGACAGCAAGGTAGGGATCGGCTGGCGGCGGGGCGTGGGGGGGAGGGAGGATACTGAACTTCTTTCAAACACCTGGGGAGCAGAAGGCAGGGGTAGGTTTGGAGGACAGGCTCCAGTGAGGACCAAGGTGCTGGCTGAGGACCTAGACACCTACAACAGAGTGGTCCAGGATGGCATGGGCCCCAGTCTCACCCCGTGGCACCTACCCCGCTGGACCTTGAGTCTCTCCTCCACTGGGCCCCGATATCCAGGGACTCTGGCATAGGGCAAAGATTTCTGGGAGTCCTATAAGCTGTGGCTTGTAGTAATTTGAGGGTCTGAGCCCTTTGGCATGGGGTCTTCAGTATTCTGGCCTCGGAGTACTGAGGCATGAGGGTCTAGGAGGACACGAGCTGTCCTCAGAGCTGCTTGGGGAGGGTGTCAGTAAGTTCAGAATGGGTAGGTCTGGGGCTTTCAGAGTATGGTGGGTTTGGGGGCCCTTGTGTGGGGGGGGGGATCTGCGAGACTACAATGAAAACTCAAACCTACCAGGAGGAACTTTAGACCGTTTCCTTCTATTTCACAGAGGAGAGGAAATGGAAGCTAAGAAGAATGGGTCCTGGGGCTAGCGCTTCTCTGCCTGCCCAGGGCCTGCTGTCCAGCCCTGAGGAAGGCTTAGCAGGCAACCTGGCCTGGCTGGGGCCTTTTTCCGCCGTGCCTGACCCACCTCCAACTCAGCAATGATGCGTTCCTCGTCGTCTTCATCCTTGATGGCAGAGGCCATGATGGGCGGCGTAGAAGCAGGGCGGACCACCTCAGACACAGCCCGGCGCAGCTTCACCTGCGGCTTCTGGACCTCTAGCTCCTCGGACTCAGCCTTCTGTAAAGTGGGGCGCCTATCAAACCTAGGTCCTTCCCTCCTCTAGCAACGACTCCCCAACACCCCGCCAGGAAGACCCACCCCCAAGCCTGCCAGGGCCTGCCGTGGGATTAGAAAAACACACAACCCTAGATTCCAAGCTAAAAGTCAAGCTGGATTGTACTGGCTAACTCCCATACTCTCACAGGTTATATTTTTGGGTTTTGTTTTCTTTCTTTCTTTCTTTTTCAGTTTTTCGAGACAGGGTTTCTCTGTGTAGCCTTGGCTTTCTTAGAACTCTCTTTGTAGACCAGGCTGGCCCCGATCTCACAGAGATCCACTTGCCTCTGCCTCCCTAGTGCTGGGATTAAAGGCCTGCGCCACCACGCCCGGCCTTGTTTTTGTTTTTTCAAGACAGGGTTTCTCTGTGTAGCCCTGGCCGTCCTGGACTCACTCTGTAGGCCAGGCTGGCCTCGAACTCAGAGATCCACCTGCCTCTGCCTCCTGAGTGCTGGGATTAGAGGTGTGCGCCACCACCACCCAGCTCAGAGAATCTTTTAAGCTTTCCCTCCAAGTCCGCCAAACCGAGCGTGTACCTTGATGAAGGCTGAGTCTTTCTTGCTCGTGACCACCACTTCTCCAGTGCGAGTGGTGGTCAAGCCGTGGGAGGAAGGGAAACTCCGGCGGGGAGGGGGTGGCGGGGGTGACTTGGAGGGCTTCTCCGTGCGGTATCGGGGCACTGTGAGCTCATCTGTAAGTAGTGGGGACTTGGGGTCAGGGCCCCACCACCATAGTGCCCACAAGGGCTCATTCCTCCAGGAATGACCAAGAGGACATCTCAGGTGAGAGAAATGCCCCTCTCTTTTCATTTCCCCCACGCCTTCCTCCAGCAGCATGCAGCTGCTCAGTGCTGTCAGTGAGGCAGGAACACTGCAGCACCTGGCAGGCCCTGTGTCCTGAGCTGCTGACCCAGCCTGGACATGCCCACATGCAAGCCTGAGACTGTGCCACTCTGATCTCTCCCAGCTGCTCCTCAGCCCCGCCAGACTGTGAAAGCAACATCCTTTCTCTGAGGAGCTAGGTCTAGCTCACAGCCCCGCCTTCCTCCAGCCTGGTTTCCATGGCAACCCACTGAAAGGTCACTCAAGCCATAACACCCCTGCCTTTGATTCTCTTGTGGCTTTCCACCAAGCCAAATAGTCTAAGTTCCTAGTCCAGCACCTTCCACCACCTCTCAGCCTTGCTCTGCATAAAGGCTGGTCTTGGACCCGTTTCTGGCCAAGCCACACCTCTCCTGCACTTACCAATCTGCCCTCTGGAAGGTGCACTCACTGGCTGGGGAGAACCTGCACATATCTTTCTTTCTTTCTTTCTTTCTTTCCCTTTCCTTTTTCCTTTCTTTCTTTCTCTTTTTCTTTTCTTTTCTTTCTTTCTTTCTTTCTTTTTTTTTTTGAGACAGGGTTTCTCTGTGTAGCCGTGGCTGTCCTGGACTCTCCTTGTAGACCAGGCTGGCCTCGAACTCACAGAGATTCGCCTGCCTCTGCCTCCCGAGTGCTGGGATTATAGGTGTGCACGACCACTGTACCCTGCTCATTTCTAAGGCTCCAGTAAAAAGCACCCTCCTCCTTTCTAGGATTGTACAGCTCCAGGCCAGCAAAGGAGATGCCCCTTTGTGCTAGGACAACATTACATGTGGCCTGGGACAAATTACACAACCATCTGGAGCCTGTCCTCTTTGTAAAGGGCAATGGCTGTGTCTGCCTTCCACAACTGCTGCAAAGTCACTAGGACCGACACCAAGAAGGCGTGGAGTAGTGAGTGCCTGGCAAGTGTAAGGGCCTCTTCCTGCCATTGAATTCTAAGCAGAGAAGGCTCAGAGGCTACAGGTGCCTGCTCTACAACCTGATGACCTGAATTTGGTCCCCACAGCAGGAGGAGAAAATTAATTCCCACAAGCTGGCCCCTGACATGTACACACTTTCACCCACGTGCGCGCGCGCACACACACACAAATAGTAAGATATTTAAAAGTCTTTTCAATTAAAAAAAAATTCTGGGGCTGGAGAGATGGATCAGCAATTAAGAGCACTGGCTGCTCTCCCAGACCCGAGTTTGATTCCTAGTACGCGCAGGGCAGCTCACAGCCATCTGTAACGCCAGTTCTAAGGTACCCAACACTCTCAGGCCCGCTCAGGCCTTCCACCAGGCACAACATGTGGTGCAGAGATATACATGCAGGCAAAACATGCATACATGTAAAAATAAAAGTAAAAATCCTGAGCTCCCTGGAGCACCTTTCACAGTCAGGGTTGCTGGAAGGAATACACGAACCAGTGACCACAGGACATCTTGTACCTCTCATTCAGATGTTGTTTCCAGCATCCTGCAGCCACAGGAGATCGGGGCCCTGTCATACCGGTCAGCACTGTGCTTCTCTCAGAGCAGCCTGTCTCCCTCTCCCTCAGGCAGGGTGGGCAAGGACCACTCTGCTTGGATATACTCGTGTCCCCCTGCTAGCCTCCTAACAGTAGCAGGAAGAAAACTGGACGGACTCCAGCTTACCCTGTCATTTGGTACCCTGTCCCTTCCGTGACTGCTAACGGCTTGTTGCCACATTCTCTGGCACCCTGGCTGCCGTGATGCAATCTCCCCAGGGCTTCCCCCATAAGCCAAGCTCTGAGGATGGGGTTCGTCAACTCCAGAGCCTTATATCCCCATACCTGAACCTCTTCTCCCACTGGGCTCTGTCCGGGGTGCTGCCTTCTGCCCATGGGGTGCCTTTGGGGCCTTGTGGTCTGGGGTGGGAGTGGGGCCTGGGTGGGTCTTGCTGGCACAGTCCAGGTCCGGAATGGCCTTGAGCAATTCAGCCTGAGTCTCTTCCAGCAGCCGGTTGATGTCCTTGGCACTGTACTGGGTTAGGGCTGCCCGCTTCTCTTCCCAGTCTCTCTCAGCAGCCTTTTGTGGAGGGGGCAAAGGGGGCGGGGAGGAAGCAGAGCTGATGTCAGGACTCCTGATCATGAGCCCCTGAGATCCCGGGATCAGCCCCTTCCCCAGCCACATATGTTAAGAACAAGAAAAGAACTTTCCAGAGATTCAGCCCCATCTTCTGGGCGCTACACACTGTCCCCATAGCTTAGGGAGGCCACTTTCATTAATTACAACATTATTAGGCTTATTTCCGGACAGTCTACTCTGTTTCATTGGCCACCCAGCCTGGGTTTATGCAAGCACCAGATTATTTAATTAGTATAGCTGTATAGTATACTTTCTATGGAGTAGGGTAAATGTCACCAATATGCTTTTCAGACTTCTGATCCTCCTCCTAAAGGCCTCATGGGCTCCTTCAGGACCTGACATTCCAGGTGACAGCAAGAACTGTGTGCCTAGCTCCTGCCCCACCCTGGCCCATCACCTCAACAGACACAGCTTTGTCCACACTTCTCTTGCTGGGAGCATCCAGGCCTTTGGTGGGGTTGCCGCTCTTCGGGGTGAGAGGGGTTCCTTCCGCAGGCCCACTCAGCTCGTGGAGATTCAGCGGAGGACTCGGGGGTGGTATTTCAAAATCCAAGGCCTTGCTGAAGTCTGTTTCAGCTGCCACCTTCTTGGGGGACTGGTTCAGGAGATTGTTGGGGGGTGGCCAGACACCCTCATCCACTTGCCTAGGGTTGGGGAGAGCGAGGAGTAGCTTAATGAGAGGTGGTAGCTACCGGGAGGGCAACTTGCAGCTGTGAGGTGGGGTGGGGGGGGGGGGGTGAAGTTCTGGGACCCTGCAGGAGAGATGGGAGATGGAAGAGCCTAGGGAGGCAGTCGAGGGAAAGCCAGGGCTTTGGCATGTAGGGGTCATGGGGGGGTGGGGTCAGAATCGAAGAGCAGATCCAGGCGGCAGAGTGAGGGGTCAGGAGACGGGATCAGGAGTTCCTATGAGTCTGGGCCCATAGTGAGTAGCATCCATAGGAAAATAAAGAGGGAGGGGGAGAATGACCTGCGGATCTGGGCCAGCGTGTCAGTGACTGCCCGGCAGCGCTTGAGAAGTCCATCGAGGCGCTGAGGCTCCTCCTTCAAGAACTTTACCGCCTCCACCTCTACACGTAGCACCACCCGCATCTTACTCTGCAGGCCTGGGAAGTGAGCTGAGAGGGTGGGGCGGGAGGAGTGGGCGGGGCGGGAAGAGGAGTAGCTGGCTGGGTGGGCCACAGACGCACCGCAGGGGAGCAGGGTGGGGATCCCACCAGGGTCACCCCAGTCAAGGCAGGCTCACCCTTGAGTTCTGTCAGTGTCTCCCCAAGTTGCTTCAGCACCAGCGCCTTCTCCTCCAACTCAGGCCCCGGCACCAGCCGGTGGTTATGGGCCACGTCCCTCTGGATCTTCTCCACTGACTTCTCCAGGTCACTGCAGGCACAGAGAGACCCTTCTCAGCCCCTCTGGCCCCAGCCTAGCCCCCTGAAATTGAACAGCTGGAAAGAAATCATGCCACCAATCAGATAAAAATTAACAGCCATAGCTGGGTATCAAGGCTTACTCCTGTAATCCTAGCACTTGGATGGCCGAGCCAGGAGGATGGTTGCAAGTTTGAGGCCAGCCTGGGATACATAGTTAAGACTCTGACTCAAACAAAATGAAACATTAGAAAGAAAAGCAAAACACTACTTCCACCAGGCTACATGCCCAAGCAAAACTGAAAATGCTAGATCTCAAAGAGCAGGCTTTCGTATAGTGCTTTGAAAGTACGCAGTTGGGCTGGAGAGATAGCACAGAGGTTAAGGGCACTAGCTGCTCTTCCAAAGGTCATGAGTTCAATTCCCAGCAACCACATGATGGCTCACAACCATCTATAATGAAATCTGGTATCCTCTTCTGGCCTGTAGGTACACATGCAGGCAGAACACTGTATACATAATAAATAAATAAACCTTAAAAAAAAAAAAGCATGCGGTTCCCCCCACAAGTTCCAAGTAACACCAGCGCTCCTCTCTTCCTACAGCGTGTACCCTCAGACTCTTAACAATTCCCCAGAGGCAGTGGACAACCTGGGAGCCACACAGAGCCTTACGGAAGCCTAGAGGCAGCTATACACGTCTGAGGGCACAGCCATGCCCACCACCTTTTGTCAAAGGACCCTGCCACAGAACCTCTCTCCATGATGCCAAAACCGCCTCAAGAGTTCATCTGGCCCCTTGTAAACATTTACAACCCCACCTCTTCCTAAAATGTAAATCAAGGGCAGAGCATAGTAGCACAAACCTGTAAGCTCAGCCCCCGGGAGGCTGGGAACAGGATCACAAGTTTAAGGGCAGCCTGGGCTACAGCAAGACTCTGTCTCAAAACAAACAAGCAAACCAACAAAAGCAAACCAACAGGCCAAGGAGATGACTCGCTGCGCAAGCTTGAGGGCCTGAGTTCAGATCCCCAGCCCCCATGCAAAAGCTGAGCACAATGGTGCACAACTTTAACCCCAGCCTTGGGTGAGGAGGGGGCAGAAACCGATCAACCCTGGGAGCTCACTGGCCAGTTCCAGGGTCAGGGAGAGACCCTGCCTCCAAAATTAGGGTAGAGGGGTTGCAGAGATGGCTCAGCAGTTAAAATCACTTGTTGCTCTTGCAGAGGACCTGGGTTCGGTTCCCAGCACCCACACGATGGTTCACAATCCTAACTCCAGTTTCACAGAATCCAATGCTCTTTTCTGATCTCCCTGCCCCAGGCATGTGCATGATGCAGGCAAACCTATACGTAAAGTAAAATACATAGATCTTTTCTAAAAAGTGTAAAGTAAGAGAAAGATAAATGACATCAATCTCTCACATCCACGTGTGTACTCACAGACATATGGGCACTCACGACATGTCGTGTGTGCTTACAAACACATGTGCACTCACAGAAATGTGTGTATTCACAGATGCGTGCACTCACACCCATGTGTGCACTTAGCCATTGTGCACAGACCTGTGTATAGTAAACAAGCACATACATTATATATACATACATGTGTGCATACATATATGTATGTATTTAATATAATATATAATGAAAATGAAGCCCTAAGTGGACCCATCATCCTGAGACTAAACCCCAAACTTAGTGAGAGCCATTCCTTCTCTGCACAGTCACCTAATGTCTCTGGGCCTCAATCGTCTCACTCAAAGATGAGTGTGCTAGAGCTGGTGAGCTGGCTCAGCAAAGACGCACACTTGCTGCCAAGTCTGAAGACCTGACTTTGATCCCTAGGACTCATATGGTAGAAGAAAGGAACTGACTGGAAGCACGCACTGTAGTGAAAACACACCGTAGTGCATACATACACACAATAAGTAAATGTGGCATTTTTGTCAGGGTATCAAAAGGCAAAAGCTAGCTGGCTTGGAACTCACTGTGTAGACTCCTGCAATCCACCTGAATGGAATGCACCGCCATACCCAGTTAAAGCATTTTTTAAAATTTATTTATTTATTATTATGCATACAGTATTCTGCCTGCATGTACACCTTAAGGCCAGAAGAGGGCACCATATCACATTACAGATGGTTATGAGCCACCATGTGGTTGCTGGGAATTGAACTCAGGACCTTTGTAAGAGCAGGCGGTGCTCCTAACACTGACCCATCTCTCCAGCCCCCATTTTTTTTCAAGACAGGGTTTCTCTGTGTAGCCTTGACTATCCTGGACTCGCTTTGTAGACCAGGCTGGCCTCAAACTCACAGTGATCTGCCTGCCTCTGCCTCCTGAGTGCTGGGATTAAAGGCATGCACTACCACTGCCTGGCACTTTTTTTTTTTTTTTTTTTTTAAAAGAAATAGGTGCCCGGTGGTGGTGGTGGTGGTGGTGGCACACGCCTTTAATCCCAGTACTCAGGAGGCAGAGGCAAGAGGATCTCTGTTAGTTCGAGGCCAGCCTGGTCTACAAAGTGAGTCCAGGACAGCCAAGGCTACACAGAGAAACCCTGTCTCAAAAAAAGAAAGAAAGAAAGAAAGAAAGAAAGAAAGAAAGTATGTTAGGAGTACCTCCTGTGTGGCTGCTATGAAGACTAAAGGAGCAATGGTCCCTGGCGACCGCTCTTGCCTCTCTCTAGCTGTGTCACGACTTTCCCTCCCTGCTTCTACTTAGATCATTCAGAACTTCCCTGATGTCTTTATGGGTGTTGCCCTCTCTGGCCCTTTAGAATAGCACACTAATTTTTAGGGGCTGGAGAGATGGCTCAGAGGTTAAGAGCACTGGCTGTTCTTCCAAAGGTCCTGAGTGTGATCCCCAGCAACCACATGGTGGCTCACAACCATCTATAATGTGATCTAATGCCCTTTTCTGGTGTGCAGGCACACATGCAAACAAAACACTGTATACACAATAAATAAATAAATCATACTCTCGGCCTAAGACGATTCCATTTCCCTGTACACACACACTAATTTCCATGCTAATCTCAGCTTGGGTATTAAAAAACAAAAACCTCTCCCAGTCTCCCCACTCAGAGTTGGGGGTCTCTCCTGCCTCCTAAACCCCCAAGGCTCTTCTTGGCTGGCTTGTGAACTCTCTGTGCCACTGGCCTAAAGCTGTCAAGAATAACATCTCCCAGCTCAGACTCTGGTGCAGAGCAGACGCGAGGTGCATCTCTGTGGAACTGGGGCTAGCGAGGCAGCTCTGCGGTTTTGAGTACACAGTGCTCTTGCAGAGGACCCAAGCTGGATTCTCAGCACCCACCCACATCAGCGGAATTTGATACCTCTGTCCTCCGCCGGAACGAGGACACACACACACATAACCCACACATGGATACCAATATGTTACATCATTTTAGAAAATATTTTTTTGTAAAAAATTAAGTATTTTTAAATTGTAGGATGAAGGAGTGAGAGACACAATTGCTACAGGCAGGCAGGTCATCTTGGTGCTGAACCTGAGTCAGTACTGTCTCTCACTCTCACGCAGGAATATATATATACACATCAGCCCTGTACAGTCAGTTCCTTATTTTTAACATTAAAACAAGTCCGGGAGGTGGGAGCCTTGTTTCCAGTTAACACAAAGACAGTGGCTCAAAGACTAAACTACATTTCTCAGCTTTTCTTGCAACTAGAAGTGGACATTGGAGCTGGACGGTGCTGGTGCATGCCTTTTAACCCCAGCACTTGAGAAGCAGAGGCCAGCCAGGTCTATAGAGTGTGTTCCAGGACAGTCGGGGGCACACAGACAAACCCTGTCTCTGGGGGAGGAAAGAAAAAAGTGGGCATTCAGCTGAGGCCTACCCAGTGATATTGGGATGGAAAGGGCACTTGTGTAGCTCTAGCCCATAATAACCTCCCATGCAAGCTCTCTCTACACACTTTCCCTTTCTGGTTGGTAATGAAGACTGTGATCTTCCGGGTGACTATGGGAGGTACATGTTGAACAGGACAGAACCTCCGTCAGTCCGGATCACTGACGGACTGCATGTGGGACTACAGTGTTAGAAAGACAGATGTATCTTTCTTTTCTTTTCTTTTTTTTTAGGACGATATATTTGCTGAACTTTAGGTGTGTGTAGTTTATGCATACTGTGTGCGGGCCTGGTGCCTGCAGAGGCCAAAAGCACACACAGAACCTCTGGAACTAGAGATGGCTGTGAGCCAACCACATGGGTGCTAGGGACTAAATCTGAGTCTTTTTTTTTTTTTTTTTTTTTTTTTACTACAAGAGCAATAAGTGTTATTGTCTCTCTAACCCCTTTAATTAATTTTTTTTTTTTTTTTGAGTTAGGATCTCAACATATCCCAGGCTGGCTGAAGTTATACATGTATATATGTCTGTATATGTATCTGACAAGTTATCTTCTGTCTCTTCCTCCTGAGTGCTAGGAGTACAGGCTTACACCAGCTTAATGTCTTTTACGTTAGAACCATTAAATGACTTAGGAGCTTTTGGGGGGGGGGCACAGGGGTCCAAGACAGGGTTTCTCTGTGTAACAGCCCTAGATGTCCTGTACTCCCTTTGTAGACCAGGATGGCCTTGAA
The DNA here is from genome assembly GCF_903995435.1 of Acomys russatus. Taxonomy (NCBI): domain Eukaryota; kingdom Metazoa; phylum Chordata; class Mammalia; order Rodentia; family Muridae; genus Acomys; species Acomys russatus. Next base: position 23,949,688 of record NC_067152.1, read on the forward strand.
CTCACAGAGATCCATCTGCCTCTGCCTCCCGAGTGCTGGAATTAAAGGCATGAGCCACCACTCCCAGCTGCTTTTTTAAAAAAAATGACTTATTTATTATTTATATAGTATTCTACCCACATGTGTGCCTGCAAACCAGAAGAGGGCACCAGATCTCATTATAGATGGTTGTGAGCCACCAGGTGGTTGCTGGAAATTGAACTCAAGACCTTTGGAAAAACAGACAGTGCTCCTAACCTTTGAGCTTTTTGTTGTAGCATTTGCCTTAAATAAATAAATAAATAAGACGTGGTCTTCCAAAGGGAGCTGGCAGAGGCTCCAAAATAAAGTAGTTCAAGGTCATTCATCTATTCTGTGGTGTGGCAGTGTCTACTCAGGTGGGACTTCAGCCATTGGTTCTGTTCTGTCTCACTTCCAAATGGAATGCTGTCACATCTGCCTGCTGTCTCACCAAGCCCTCACCCCACCACTGGGAAAAACCAGCCCTTTCCCACAGCTAGCTCTGGGTCAGCAGATTCCAGGAGTCAACAGGCTCAGCCAGGGAACAACATCCAGAGAGAGCCCAAGGCTTTCGCCAGACAGTCAGGTGAGTAAGCCCAGCAAGAATGAAACCAAAGCCCAGCCTCAACTGCCAGCAGGGTACCAGAAAAGAGGAAGGAACAAAGGAAAATGAACATGGGAGCGGGGGGGGGGGGGGGGGGGGAATGGGGGGGGGGGAAGAAGAGAGCTAGGGTAGGAGGCCAGGGATGGTCTTGAAGCCTAGACCAGAACCATCACAGGACCCAGTCCCCTGCCTCACTCAAAAGAGACAAGCACCAGGCTGGAGAATCCCACCAGCAGTTCCTGGGTTCTCTATAGTGAGATACGTGTGATAAGGGATAGGGGATGGCGATTCTGTGTTAATGGAGAACTGAGGCCCCCAGGAAGCCAGGATCCAGACACTCACGAAGACCAGAGCACAACTCGGTCCTTTCATCCCTTTGCCTCGGTGCTTTGATGGCGCCCTTAATTTCCCTTTAATGTCTCAGTCTAACTCCTTTTGAAAATCCCCAGCCCAGCTCCTCTATGCAAAACGGAAAGAGACAAGGAAAAGTCAGGGACGTGGGGAAACAGAATCCCTGGAAGACAGGATGGGGGGCAGCTGGTCTTCTTAGAGATGAGGCTGTGCCTGTCACTAAATTGTCACACCGGACAACACCGTGGAGGCCTGTAGTTGCTGCTGCTGGCTCGTTTCCACATGAGCCCAGCCCCTTACTGCATCTCAGTTGCATGGTGTCACAGGACTCCTTGCCTTAAATGTTGCCAAAATGCACACCAGGTTTACACGGACCCCCAGGCTGAGCTGTGGACCCTGCCCCCCTCATGGAAGCCCTGGTGTGGCTCCAAATATGACTTAAGTAGGGTAGCACTGTCCAATAGCCTTCATGTCTCCCCTGGTCTCAAGCCCATTAGTACAACCCAAGCCCTCAGCTGCTTCCAAAAGAACTCAAAAAAAAAAAAAAAAAAAAAAAAATCTGGATCCCCTACTGCCCTGTAGCCCTGTGTCACTAGAAAGGACCACAAGTAGAAGAGAGGCCTTTGCCTCAGCCCAAGTAACTCAGGAGAAAAGGCTGTGGTTGGATGGTGGGCGCTGCTTCCTGAATGGACAAGGAAAACCAGCAGCATCTCTCTTCACAGGTGCCAGACAATGGAATTGTGGCCAGACAGCCATTTGCTAAATCTGGATCAGACTGTCTTCTGTTAACCCTTCTGTGTCTAAGCAAGGTTGGGTTGTTCTCTGTTCCTCCTCCTCCAAGACTGCTTAGAGCTCAGCTTCACAGTACTGGGGGGCAGGGGTGGGGGGGCTTTCCTTGACGCTTGGTCTCAGGGATCAGGATGGCAAAGGGGTCAGCAACCACTCGGGCACTCCACCTTCTTGCTCAAGGCAAGGATGAAGTTGCCTAGGTCTTAGGTCAGAAAGCAAGCAAGCAGCAGGTAGAAGGAAAACTGACAGCTGGCTTTATAAGACTTAGCTGCAGGCCACAGGAAGCAATACCATGGCAGAGACAGGCACCAAGCCAGAAAACAAGAAATCAGGAATTATGCCAGATGGCCAAAGGTTTGTGGGTCATAGAGAAAATCAGGCCACAGCGGAGGGTGAAACCAGACTTCAGAACCATCCAACATCATCTGTTATTCCGAAGTAAAGAGTTGTGCGCCCATGTAAATCAGACTGGGTCACCCCAGCCACGCCATGTCATCGTGAGTCGTCCCTCTTCTATGGCTCCCGTCCTCCCCCCCCCCCCCCGCACCCTCCCGCCGCCGCCCTCCCGATCCTGCCCACTCATCGAGACCCAGTCTCACTTGAGCTGCTGAGTAATGAGCTCCTCGTCGTTGAGGTAGCGCAACCGCTCCTCCTCCACCAGGGTGCGCTGCCGCTGCAGCGGGTCCTCCTGCCGCCGCGCCGCCTCCGACACGCGCATGCTCAGCTCCGCCTCGGTGCGCTTCAGCAGCGCGCGCACCGACTCCTGGTTCTGGAGCTGCGGGACGCAAGGATGCATGCGTGGTCTGGGTGGGAGGAGGACGCATATTGCTGGGGAAGGGTGGGCAGAGGGCAGCCCTGCGCAAGCAAAACTCCACAGAAGACTGTGTTGCTGGGCTGAGGGTGCGAGCTGCTGCGAAGTTGTGTCCAGGCAGAAACGGGGATCGAGGACCGAGTTGGGGAGAACCCAGGAGATCTCGGAGATGATAGAGCTCATGGGCGGTTGGGGGGCGGGCAAAATTATGCTGGGCTTCGCCCAAAGCGACGTGGCTGTGGCTGCGACAGTAAAGAGCAGTACAGGGTGGGACACTGGAGGAGTATAATCTGTGTGGCCAAAGGGTGACACTAGATAGAGCCCTGATGACAGTGTGACTGTGTAGCTGTGGACGCAGGTAGCCCTAAGTGGAGACAGAATCTGGGGTGAAGGATTCATATTGAAGTTTGATAGGGTTTACCGCTGTAGCGGAAACTGCAAGATGAAGGTCCAGTTCTGAGCCCAAATGACGTGGGTGGGCGAGATCTTACCCGTGGCCCAGATGGCAGCTCTCTGCCCGCCTCCTCAGCCTGTCTCTGTTCATTATCCTCACCCGACAAGCCCTGAGCCCCTCTTGAAGAGTCTGCACAATGATGCCAGGCTCCTGACAGGTGGGACCATCTGCCAGGCAGGGCGGAGCAGCCACCCCAGGCTCAGGAAGGGGGAGCTGAGGGGACTGTGGGGACTATGGATGCGGATGCAGGGCATGAAGAAACTAGGACCGCCTCCAGAGATACTGCATGGAGCTCAGGAAGGGGGAAGGGGCATAGTGAGGGGACTGAGTTTTAACGAGGAAGTGGAAACTAGAAGAAAGGGAAGCGGAGAAAGGGGTTCAAAGGACCACTGAGCAATGAGAGACTCCGCTAGGCTAGGTGGTGGGGAAAGGTGGGACAGCGCTTGGGGAGCAGGGTCACAGCCAGCAGAGTCGGGGGCGGGAGGGAGCGGTACCTGGAGCTTGCGCAATTGCTGAAGCTGGCCGCGCAGGTCGCTAGCGCTGTTCTGTAGGCCACGCAGGTGCAGCTGCATCTGCAGACGGCTGACGGCAGTGGGCTGCCCTGCAGGGGTGCTGCTGGCCGAGGGCGGGGGAGGGCCCGACACCGGAGTGGCCCCGCTACTCCGACTGCCTGACCCACACGCAGCTGACAGGGACCAGAAGGGTGAGCCATAAGGAAAGTGGAGCAAAAAAGTGAAAGGGAGGGGCCATTCTCTCCACTCGAAGCCCCACCCCCCCAGCCAGAGAGGCACATGGCCAAGACTGTCTACCCTAAGTAGTGGGGAGTCCTAGCAGGAGTAAAGTGGAAATCTGTGGAAAGTCCCATGATGTGGCTACTCACTCGTTGTGCCCCAGTTTAAAGATTAGGAAACTAACCCTAAGACTCTGAGAGGAAGAGAAGGGTCACTCACGTGCTGAGGGAGTAGCTGCTCCATTGGAGCCTTCAATCTTCTCACTGTGATGGAACGAAAAGAAAATGATCATGGGGGCTTGCACTGGCTTCAGACCATCAAAGCTGAATGGATAGGACCCTTAAATGTCACTCTTAGAATATAATAATAATAATAATAATAATAATAATAATAATAATAATAATAATAATAATTTAAAGTGAGTCACTCAGAATCACACAGCAGACACAGGCAGAACTGAGTCCAGGGCTTCTAATTTAGCTCACTGCCCATATCTCTGCCTCAAGCTGAGGCCACACAGTGATACTGGGAGAAGGGTCTCACCTTGGGGTCTCGGGCTCTGAGCCTCGCAGTAGGGCGCTTTGCACTAGCCCCGTGAGGCTGGCAATCTGCTTCTCCATGGCCTCCATTCGCTCCCTGGGGAGGAAGGTGGTTCTGAGCACACCCTCCTGTGAACCTGTGACCCTTCCTACCCACCCCACACCCGGCTCCTGAGATAAGCAACCAGAGGACAGCTAGTCTTCCCCTGACTGCCACACAGCTCTCCACTGTCCCTCTCATCACCGCCACCTCAGGGCCCTACAAGCCTGAAATCCCAGCAGTTGGGGGACCTGATGCAGGAGGATTGCTGAGAATCTGAGTAGCCTGGGCTGCACACTAAAACCCTGTCTCAAGAACACAAAATACAAAAACAAAAAGCCCAACTCCTCCCCATCCCGAGCCTGCGCCCGTGGACTTCAGCTGGGCTCTGTGCTGGACAGCTCTCATTGCTGCCAGAGCACTGAAAGAGCTGCGTCAGCATTCCGTTTTACTGCTGGGTAAACTGAGGCTTGGGGGATATAAACTCCAGTCTCTAGAATCATCACTTGCGACTTCATCCATCCTTCCAATGTCCTCCCTGCCACATCGAAGGAACTCTGGTCGCCCCCTGTGACCTAAGTCCAGAGATTCTGCCACTCCCTTACCCTGTGGCCTCGCCTATGTCCCCTCACCTGGTCTCTGTGTCTTTGGCTGGCACCGGCGGCCCGAACCCCACGAGGGAGCGCTCCCCGGGTCCAGGGAAGAGCTCCGAAGGTGGTGCTCCGGCCGTCGAAGCGCTCCCGGTGCTGCGGGCCTTGCCTCCAGGGCTCTCAGCAAAGACCGAGGAGGAGCCCGAATCTTTGCGAAAGGACTGGCGCACCGGCGAGCCGCGGCTGGGCGGTCCCGAGTAGGGACTGTGCGGTGGCGGGGGTCCCCCGGAGGGCGCCGACACGTCAGCCAGCTTCTGCGGGGACGAGGGCGGCAGACGGAAGCCATAGCTGTCTCCGTAGAGCGGACCGCCGGCCCCGGTCTTGTACAACGAGTCCTCCAGATCCGACTGAAGCGCTGCGGCCGAGTAGGTGCTGAGCGAGCGCACCGAGCCCCGCTTGTACAAGCCGCCCGCACCCGGGTATGCGAACGGGTCACCCGCCGCTGCGGCCAGGCTCAGGCGGCCCTCGTGCAGCAGCCCGTAGGGGTCGGCGTAGAGGCCTTCGCCCTTCACCAGCACCATGCCACCCGCTTTGCCCGCCAGGTCTTCGTCTGGCTTCACGTCGCGCCGTTCCAGGATGGCGCTAGGGCTGGGGCTCACGCCCTGGCTGGCCGGGGCGCCTCCCAGTCGCTCAGCCGCGTGGTGCACGGGGCTGCCGGCGTAAGAGGGAGGGCGGCCCCCGGCATACGAGAGGCGTGAGCGTGAGGGCGAGCCCGATGGCAGTCCCGACGGCAGCCCTGATGGCAATCCTGGAGGCGGCGAGCTAGATGCTAGGTGAGATGCTGGCGACAGGTTGTTGAGGCGCCGCGTGGGCGACGACTCCCGAGACGCGTATACCATCTCTCTCTGCGCAGAAGACAGCCCGAAAAGCCCATGGAGCTAGTCCCGAAGGGAACTTCTTTCCTTTTGCTTGAGAAGCCTGCACCTCCCCCAACCAGGCTTAGGAAACCCCCCTCTGTTCTGCCTTTCCTCTCATACTGCATCCGGGCCCCTTGCCCATCAGTACTCCCAGCATGGGGGTAAACTGTCAGATGGAGAGACATCAGAATGGCAACACTCATCCCATCCTTGATGGGGACCAGGAAGGAGAAGAGAAAAGGGCGTGGCTGGGAGAGCGGCCTTACTAAATATCTATTTAAAGGCTCCTTAAAGAAATCTTGCGTGGACAACGGGGAAGGGCAATGGCCTTGTCTCAGCCTTTAAGTTCCCATCTCCAAACCCGCCCTAGCTCCGTATTCTGCCTAAACTCCATTTGCCCAGTCTCACCCGTGCCTTGGGTGCTCCCTGACATACCCGGAGGTCACCGTTGGTGAGGTGTGAACCAGGAAAAGCAGCATACAGTGGCTCCTTCCTATAGATCTTGATAATACTTCGGTCCTGGATATCTCTGTCAGGGTAGTGAGAGGGACAGAGGGTCACTATGTGCTCCCTAGCTGGGCACAGTGGGGGCAGGCAGCTACTTCAGGCAGACAAGAGGGCCCTGACACCCAACCCTTCCTCCTTTTCCTAACTCCTATACTCAGTGTCTCCTGGTACCTTGGGATACCTGCCACTAGCAAGCAAGCACGAGTGTGTAACACAGACAGACAGAAAGACAAACAGAGACAGAGAGAGGGAGGGGGTCTCCACATGTCATTTCACAGCCTCCCGCCAGAGGAAACCCACAGGATTGGCTGATTTAGCAGAGAGGATGGGGCTCTAGGGCTTGAAGGAGGAGGCAAAGGGTAGAGAAAGGGGATCTAGGGAAGAGAGCCACCAGGGGTCCAGCACTCTTTAAGAGGGCTGCGGGGAAGTCCACCCACCCCCCCTGGGGCCACGCCCACCGGACATCCTCCAGCTCGTAGAAGACGTTGCGCGCCTCGTCTTTGATGAGAATGGCAGTGTTGGGCGACTTAAGCATGCCCATGGTGAGCTTCTGCGGGAACATGTGCGCGATGAGTGCGTGCAGCGTGTCCAGGCTGCTGACCTCATGCGTGATGTGTACACGTCGCGTCTCCTCTCCGAACTGCAGAAACAGGACCCCTGCGAAGGAGACGCGGCCCTCAGGGTCACTGCCTGTGTCAGCCCGCCGGGCACCAGGGGAGCAGTGCGGTGAGCCCTCAGGAACGGCGTCGGTCCCACAGCGGCAGGGTCTGAGGCTGGAGGCCGCCCCAGAGTGCAAATGCACCCACGCGCTCCTCATGCCTCTGGCTAGCACCCGCCTCTCAAAGAACCCACTGGACCCCCAAGTAGCTGGAATCTGGACGCGGAAATAGGGCTGGGGGCTGGAGCTGGTGGGACAGAAACTGCAGGAAAGTCGGGAAAGTTGGAGAGGAGAGAAAAAAATTAAAAGCCTAGAGGAAGAAAAAAAGGGTTGACGAGGGGGCTGAGAGAGCCTAAGGGAAATAGCTCTGAGGACAGCGAGGACTTCGAGGCGGTGACAGCAGTTAGAGAAGGGAGTGGCAGGAGATTGGGGTAGCGACGGGCGGGTGAAGCGGTGGGGGGGGGGCGGGGGGGGGGGGGGAGGGAAGGAGCTGTGGCAGGGCCGGAAGACGAGCAGGCTGGGCAGTACCTGGTGAGCGCAGCTTGGTCTGGCTAGCAGAGCGCGAGAGAGGCAAGCTCTGTCGGAAGCGGTTCATCCTGCTGAAGCCCAGGGGCAGCTCGGCCTCGGACATGGTCTCCAGCGACTCAGCCGAGGCGTAGGACAGCTTGGCTGCCTGGTCTGCCAGCCCTGGCTGGGCTCCCTGAGTATGGCGCGAGCTGCGGGTCTGCAGGGGCAGGGCAGAGCGAGAGGCACCAAGCATGAGCCCCCACCCCCATCTCTTGCTCTGCCACTACCTCCATCTGGGCCCCGGAGCACCGGCCAGCCAGCAACACATGCACACACATTCAGAAGACCGTTCTGTCTCCTGGGTTCCAGACTCAGTGGGTAGCTGCAGAAAAGATTCCCCCAACTTGGCTTCCCTGGGGCACCCAGCAGGTAGGCAGTGGGCTAAGGACTGCGGCACCCTGGGAGGCCATACAAGAAACCATCTGAATTGGACCCGTGGGCCCGCCTGCTATTTTAAGCTTCCAATGAACAACAAAACAACACAAATTTGTCACCGAGGTGAGCAGCAGAATTGTTGAGCAAATTGGAGCATTAGTTCCAGACATTAATTAAGCGGCAGCATCGGGTGTGTGAGCGGCGGGTTTATTCTTCATGGAGTTCAGGGGGCTTGGGGAGCAGGGAGAAATCGCAGCAAATGAGAGACCCCAGGTTTTCGACCCCGGGAGGTGTCTGTGTCCAGAGCCACTGACTTAGAGGACTTAAAAACTAGGAAAGACTCCCAAACCCTCAAGTATACACTGGACCACAACTTTAAAAAGTGTACACTCTGCGTACATGCGAACAAAGCCAGGTATGATGGACACAAGTACGCTGTGCCTGGCTCCACCCCTCCCTGGGGTACACACGCTGTCACACAGCCTGGCTGGTCGTGAGTATGACAGCTGAGAGTGATCTAGAGCTGGGGTAGAGAAGGATGTCACAGATAATTCAGTGAGTCCCTAGGTTCAATTCCCAGTACCCCTCCCCGAAATGAAGGCCTGGAGCTATAGCTCAGAGAGAAGGATGGCATAAAAAGGCCTGACCCGCTGTTTCTTGGGAGGGTGGTGCTATCTCTCAGTTTCAATTGTTCTTCTAGCTCCTACTTTTGGCTCTCAGCCAGGTCCACAACCTCTACCACTCTGTCCTGTCCCCACACTAAACCTGGCTACTATATAGATACTCCATGGTTTAATTTTTTTGTTTGTTTTGGTTTTTGTTGGTTTTTTTTGTTTGTTTGTTTGTTTTGTTTTGTTTGAGACATAGTCTCACTATATAGCCTTGGCTGCCCTGGAGCTGGCTAAGTAGACCAGGCTGGCCTTGAACTCACAGAGAGACCCATCTGCCTCTGCCTTTCAACTGTTGGGATTAAAGGCATGCTCTACCATGTTTGGCTTTCATTTAAGTTATTTACAGGAGAAGGGCAATGAGTCAGGGTCACGCCATTCTGTGGTATGTGCATTCTACATACACATGTTAGCTTACTACCGTGAAAAAAATAAAACGTATTTAATAATATTTATTTATACATTTATAAAATGTATTTAATAGTCTTATTGTCATAGTCAGGTATGTTGGTACATGCCTATAATCCCAGCACAGAAAAGGCTGAGGCAGGAGGATAGCCACGAGTTTGAGGCTAGCCTGGGTTATACTGCTGAGACCTAATCTGAAAACGAACTTCATGAGTCACCTAAAGCCATCGACATCAGCAACCTCAAGTCTGAGAGAGCTTTCCTTACCCATTTTATTCCTTTATGAAACTGAATTTTGAACAGTTGGAACATAATACTTATACAATTGAAAAGACAATAGGAAAGGCATCTCTCCCATTTTGGTTTGTGTTTTTTGAGAACAATGGCTCACTCTGTAGCCATGGCTGGCCCACTGAGTACTGGCTGTATAGCCCAGGCTGGCCTCACACTTGTGTCCATCCTCCTGTGGCTGCCTCCTGATTGTGGAAATTCAGCGAAGCACCACCCAACCTGACAAACCTACCTCTAAAAAGGAATAATGTATTCACCTGTTCAGTGCCTTCCTCCCGCCCCCCAAATCCTGATTATCCTCTAATTAATCTCCATCTTCATATTAAGTCAATTTAGTGTTCCAATCCAATTAGCACTCTTGGAAAGGAAGAGCGTCCTCCAACAAGCAGTGTGCTCAGCTGTCCTCAATGTGGCCTTGAGAGCTTTGGGGGTGGGGTGGGGAATGGAACATTAGACTTGAGGGGCCGCAGAGGAACTTCCAGCCTCAAATGCAACTTGACCAGCAAGGAGGACATCGGGCTTGGAATGTCTGCTTGGGGGGTCTCGCATCCAGACTGTGGAACCTGTGCTTCAGCTCTAAGCTGACCAGCGGGGACAGGGATCCTCCCGCCTTCATCCTCAGAGAAGCCACCAGTGGGAAGCCTATGCAGTAGTGGGGAAGTGTGGACCAGGCTGGTGGGCATGGGGTTGCCAGGCAACTGAAAGGTCAGTGGTTCCCAGGCTGGGGTCGACGAGGGGCTACGGAAGGAAGCTGCTGGCAAGATGAGATATCAGGATAGGAGGGCATGACCAGCGTGACGATGGCCAGTGTCCTGGGGATGGCTGGCCACAAAAACAGAAACTCTAGGAGAAAAGATAGCCACGCCCTTTTCGCTACCTGCTCCTGACTCCACCCTAGCCCCACGGGCATCTTTTCATCCTTTCTACCATTATAGAAAACCCTACAGAGAGGGAGAGGCTACTAATACTTCTTTCTGCTCCCCACCCTACCCCACCACCAAAGCAGAGAAAAATGAGACATCTAGAAGCCACTAGCAGACATGTCCAACTTCTGACATGGCAATGTGACACTCTCATCTACCAAGTCCACACTTGAAAACTGAATAAAAATTACCCCCCCCCCAAAAAAAACCCACAAAGCAAATCTTATTATAATGTTTTAAATACGTTTGTGATTTTGTGCTGGGCCACACTGACAGCCATGTGTGGTCACGGGTTAGACACGCTGGCCACAGGAGATGGCAAGAGAAGGAAACAGGAATTCAAATAGAACTTGAAGAAGGGGCTGCCACGGGAGGCAGTCGTTGGGCCTGTTCCACCAAAGAACTAATGAGACCTGGCCTTGGGCCAGGATGTGGGAGCCCGGGCGAGGGCAGTCAAACCAAGCTCTGAGCTCCCAACAGCTGTCTACAGGCCTGGGCAGAAGCACCTGGGAGGGGTCACAAACTCTCTTCCCAGGATCCATCGTCCCTTAGTGGGCATCTCTGTGAGTGAAGCCTGGGGCTCAAGACTTCTTATGAAACTCTAAAAATCAACTGTAGCATCCAGAGTTGAAATCAGGGCAGAGCCCACAGCTGAGGAAGCCAGCTCCCAGGTGAGGCTTCCTAACAGAGCAAACTGCCTGGGACATGCGTTTTTCTCATCTCTCCAGTCTCGGAGTCAGCCTTGATGATAGGACAGCAATTTAGGAGGCTAAGGGAGGAGGATCACAAATTCAAGGCTTGAACTACAGACATAGGTCAAAGTCAGCCTGGACAACTTAGCAAGACCCTGTCTCAAAATAAAAGGTGAAAAAGAGGTTGGGGAGCTGGATATGACGGTGCACGGGTGGCTCTTTCCACGCTGATGGCCAGCCTGTCCTACATAGCTTGTTCCAGCCCTGCCAGGAAGACTTTGTCTCAAAACCAAACGATAACAAACAAACAAACAAAAATGATACTCTCTAAGAGTTAGTGGGGGTGACTCGGTGGTAGACTGTATGCTCAAAGTTCGATCCCCACCACAGGAGTGGGAGACCACCTCCATGATGAAGATGCTTGTTCGCTTTCCAAAGCGGGAAAACAAAGCCCGGAGGAATTTACTGTGCTAGCCCAGTAGGCTAATTAGGAGTGAGTTAGAATTCACCACTAGGCCATCAGACCCTCAGGTCCACACCCTCTCCTCTCTCCTGCCCCCTCCAGAGAGGTGGGTTGTCAGATAGATACAGCAGTCCATGATATCCTGATTCAAAGGCTTCTGGCAGGAGAAAAAAAAAAAAATGTTTGCACATGGGACACTTGGCAAGTCTGGGTGGTAGCCTGTGAGCCTTCTATAGTGTCTGAGGTTCAAGGGACCACAGATCTCAGACAAGAGGCCACAGCAGGAGGCCGAGGCAGGACTTGTCTCACCCAGCTCTGGGTGTGGGGGCCAAGGAATGCCCAAGGGTGCTCCCCCCAGGGGCATCATGGTGTCCTGGGAGTGGGGAGATAGCATTCCAGTTCTTGATAATACAAACTGTCCAGAGGACCTTGGAAAGCACCCATTCCCCAGGCCTGACCCCCAAGGGGAACAAATTTAAGAGTACAGAGCAAGTGTGTTTGCCTGATCATGGTAGGGAGCTAAAAATAATAATAATAAAAGAGCAGCCATAAGGTCTTCCTTAGAGGGACAATGTAAGTTCATGGTCCAGGCTCCACAGGGAACTTATGAGTTCAGTTTCCTGCCTCCATCAGCAGACTCTCTAGGCTGAGAAATGTCAGAAACCCTTCTCATTCTAAAATTCCTCTAGTAGGCTTGGGAGAGCTGGGGACCAAACCTCCAGTGGTGGTGTTAAAACGCCCACTCTGGATCCATAAGCCCCTGGTAGAGAAACCCAGACTCTCCCCCAAGCAGCAGCCATAGCCGACAGCCCCAGGCCCACCGCCCGAAAAGGAGGAGGCCCGTGCAGACGCACACCCCAGTGCGAAGCGTGTGCAAGGCAGAGGCAGGAAGGGGAAGGCAGGACATGCAGTTGTCACAGAGGCAGAAGCATCGCGCACTGACCTTGAAACTCCAGTAGTTTGGTTGCTGATGGAAATAAGAGAAGAGATGGTTATAAGGGGGTCTGCCAGGAAGTGGGACAGGAACAGATCAGAGATTCTCAGTACTCAACCCTGGGACATGGGCCTCCACCCCCTGGGGAGCAAACACTAGCCAATGCCTGTGCCTCTCAATTCTCTCCTGAGGCTGGACCATCCTGGTTCACCAAGGATGGGCAAGTTCCAGGTCTGCTGGTTGGGGAGCAGGATAGAGCAGTCCAGATGTTTAAAGTGTCTTCCTAGCCATAGTAATTGATCTCAGGGAGAGCTACAGGTCAGAAAAAGCACAGATGACCATGAGACAGCGATCAAAGATTTGAGGGGAGGGCAGTGATAAATCTGGACCATGGGATAGAGATGGCGGTGGTTGTGCTAAGGCCAGGTGAAATGTCCCAGAAAAGATGGCATTCCAGCTCGGCTGGAAAAGGGAAGAGCTGGAGACTGGGGAGAAAGCTGTGCTGAGCAGAGCAGATAGCTTATAGGTACCCTGGAGCAGGTAATGGGGCTGGGAAGAAGCTGAAGAGGGTGAGAGGTCAAAGGAGAAGACTAAATGCCGGAGAGCCTCTAATGGGAATTACATCTACAAATCAAAGTACAGAAAACCCACGAAGGAAACATAGTGAAAAAGGAATGGAACCCCCATGAGGCTGAGGGCAGGAAGTAGATGGTGGTGGCTGGGACCAAGGCCAGGGTAGGCAAGGCCCGTGTGTCAGGATGTGCAAGGATTGTGGAGAAAAGTGGACTGACGCCAGTGACCTCTGGCACTGGGCAGTGGATGGGGAGCTTGGGCAGCACTTGGAGCTACAGAGATGGCCGAGAAGAGTTGGAAGGGGGCCTGAGGCTTCTCCTAGCTCTCAGGAACACAGGGGTCGCCCTGTCCTCCCTAGAGACCAGAAGGCCCTTCCAGATGGCTGGCAACAAGAGAAGGACAGCCCTGAGGAACGGGCTGGTCCTTGGCAAAGCTGAGGGTACCCTGCTGACCGGTGCCAGCCTCAGCAGGAGGACAGAGGCAGCAGATGGCCTGGCCCCAGGGTGCCTGGCACGAGCAGGCAAGATTCTCCAGGCCTCAGAGGCACTGGCAGAGGGGCGGGACCTCGAGGATTCCTACTGGGAAGACATCGGGCTGTGGTGCCCTGTACAACCCGCCCCCCCAGATGCTTTGGGGGCAGGAAAGAGCTGGGAAGCGGGTAAGGATGGCTACTGATCTGAAGACTTGACACTGGCAGCTCTTCAGGGTGGGAGTGATGTCAACTAGGATCCGGGGTGAAGTCTATTTCCCATCACCCTACACACGCATGCACCTGAGCCACAATTCTTTTCTCTCCCAATTTACTGGCTCCAAAAGATGAAAAGCAGGCAGGCACATTTCTGGCAGGAGAAGGGATCAGCAAAGGCTGTAGGGACACAGGGCACCCCCAGCGTGCCGGGGGGATACCCTGAAGGGTACCACAGGAGGGGACAGGGCTTAAAGACCTGAGTCACAGCTCCTGTGACCTTGGGTAGACGGGGAAGCATGGGTACTGGCATCACAGGAGACAGCAGAGGCAGGTTACGGACTCGGAAAGGTCTGTGCTGAAAGTCAAGTCTGCGGACCAGAAATGATGGACGGCTCTGCAGAGAAGACCTCCCGCTCCATACCCACCCCACAGTGGGCACAGGAGCCACCCACAGCTCCTTAAGACATGCAGTGTTGTTCCTGCAGCTAGCTGGTGGACTCAGACACATCCTTGTCTACCTAAGGATGTCACAAACATGCCCAGACCGACAAACACACCCACCAAAGCATGCAGCACTAGAGGTCACCTGATTCAGAGCCATATATACCACACACACACACACACACACACACACACACACACACACACACCAAGGACCCTAGCTAGCACTACGCCCAGTCAAAGACACAGAGGGTGCTAAGACTGGTCACACCCACCCTCAGCACACCCTAAAGCCATAGGGGCATGGACACCCATTCACATACATACACAAACACCAGCTACAGGGAATAGTACGCAAGGACCAGCAGGACAGCTCAGTGGGTAAAGGTGCTTGCCGCCAAGCCTGATGATCTGAGTTCGACACCTGGAGCTCACATGGTGGAACAAGCGAACCAGCTCCCGAACACTGCCTTCTCACTTACACATACACACCATTGGCTAGAGCATTCCCCGTCCCCATACACACACCCCCATAAATAAATGTAATTTTCATTAGAGCAATAGGGAAAGTACACACAGGCTCAGAGAAAATGTCTTTTGTCTGTTCCCCTCTACCAGCTGGGTCAGGACACCTTCAGCCAGTATCCAACGGCTACAATGGCCTCATCAATCGTGTGTCAGAAGAGTTGATATCCTGAATCAAGATGGAATTGTCCCATCCCTAATTCTGTCATCAGTCTCAGCACAAGGGACTCGGGGTACCTGGTATAGACAACAGGGACCCGCAACTGGTGTCCCTAGATGATAGACAGACAAGATCTGGCTACAGCCACACTGACTATGCCCTCACCGTGGGTTCCAAGGCCTGTGCACACCCACTAGTCAGTGCCTGGAAGGCCCAGGCTCACAAACACGCCCAAGGGAATAGGGTGGCTGGTGTCAGTAAATAGGAAAGGTCATCCTAGCTCTGGGAAGGGTACAGATGGAAGGGGAGCTGTATTTGTGTTTAAGGGACTTACATGGACGAATGTCACTGCTGTCTGGGCCCTAGGACTTACAGCTCTGAGGGTCAGAGCCTTCTCAAGTGAGCCTTGTCTCCTTCCTTGGTCCTCTCTTCAAACTTGGGAAGAAGAATCCTTTCTGCTGGCCCCAGCTACATGGTCTCCCAGCAACTCACTGTCCTTGGAGGGGAAAATTGCAGCAGGGAGAAACCCCAGGGGAGATGGGCCACCAACCACTCTTCCAGGTGTTAACCCATGGGACCACCCTGCTGACAGGGAGCAGAAGTTCCTCCCCTATTGTGCAAGAGGGACACCTCTGATCCACACCCTTACCCCCTTCCTCAGCCCCTGCCTGACACACACCTGCTATGTAGCAATGTCCTCAACAAATCTGTGGCAACGAACAAATGCCAACCAAGCAAGCCAGGCAAGGCCAGCAGGGAAGAGGTGTGGTTCTAAACGCTAGGCCTGCTTTCCCCTCCCTCCATCTCCTAGCCAGGGCTGTTCTGAGCCTTTTCCTAAGCATGTCACAGGTCTAGGAAACCCTCAAAGAATAGCAGGGATAGCCAGGCGTGGTGGCGCACACCTTTACTCCCAGCACTCGGGAGGCAGAGGCAGGTGGATCACTGTGAGTTCGAGGACAGCCTGGTCTACAAAGCGAGGCCAGGACAGCCAGGACTACAAGAGAAATCCTGTCTCCAAAAAACAAAAACAAACAAACAAACAAAACCCCCAAAAGAATGGCAGGGATCTTGGTGTTGCACTTGGGAGGCAGAGACATGTGGAGCTCTGAGAGTTCAAGGCCAGGTTCCAGGACAGCCAGATATATATATTATTGTGTGTATATATTCAATATATATAATATGCATTGTATGTGTATATATACATATAATAGAAAATCATCTCAAATAAATAAAAATAAAAGGCAGGGACAGGAGGGATCTTGTTCCCTCTGCTCTTCCCCTACAAGACCTCACCAAAGGCAAGCGCAGGGAGGGTTAGCCTTCCCAGAACTCAGGGACCGCAAAAGAAAAAGCTGAGCAGCAGAGAAACTGACAGGGAAGGCTTGGAGGAGCTGGGACAACAGAAGAGCCAACCCATCCCTCAGGACTAAGCTTTCAGCCATGGGGGAGGGGACTTCCCCAGGGTGCCGAGGAAGTAAGCTACACCCCCCCCTCCCTCTCCAGAGTGGAGGGAACAGCTTTTTTCCCCCTCCGGGCTTAGTAGTTAACCCCTATCACGCCTCTCCGGTACATCCAGTACTTTTTCTTGGGGTTGTCTGTCCTAGAGCTGGCCCTCCTCCGCCCATTCCAGCCTCTGAGGGGCCGGACGGATCCCCATTCCGACCTTACCTCAGCTCTTTCCCCTTCTTCCCTTGGGCAAATGTCTCGGGGGTAGGCTAGGTGTCCTCATGACCCCTTCTTGACCTCGGGGCCCTAGGGAGCATCCTCCGGAGAGGAAGGCCGGCCACGAGTCGCACCCCCTTCCTTAGTCCCCAGACTGACGCACACACCCACCTCCCAACTCCTGTGAACTGGAATCTACGTAAACGCCAGCTCCCAACCTACGGCTACGCCACACGCCCCGGTGGCCGCCAGCCTGCTACCTCCTTGCCGCGCACGGCCCTCCCCCAGGGGTTTGCAGCGATACCCGCAGCTCCGAGCCCTGCGGAAGCTGAGTGTGCGGGGAGGGGGTGCGCTGCGGAAGCCACATAGCGTCCAGGGCCGGGGAGCACCACAGAAGGTCATGACTTTCTGAGGTTGGGGGAGGGGGGCGCCTGCCGCATTTGGGGGTGAGGGGCCGACCCACGTGGAAGGCACCTGCTGCGGTGGAGGAAGGGAGGGGGGCGTTTCTCCAAGATCGAAAACCCGCTGCAGTCGCGCGCCCCGCACCCCTAGTCCTCCGAGCCGCGGATCGGGACTCGATCTCCAGGTCCCCGCCCCCCCCCCCCCCCCTCCCGCTGAACCCAACGCGGCCACCGAGTCCCCACAGCTGCTCACCCTTACCTGCGGCCACAGGTGCACGCTGGGGGTCGGATCCCAGGTTGGGCGGGGGAGGGAGAACGGCCCGCTACTCCTACCCGCGCGGGCTCTCCCCTCCCCCGGCCGCCTCCGCAGCCGCCGCCGGTGCCCTTTGCTGCAGTGCTAGAGCTGTCGCCGCCGCCGAGCCGGCCCGGGCCCCGGTCGCCCGGGTAACCGCGACTCCACCTGGCGCGGCGCGTAGCGCTGCCGCCGTGCGCATCTCCTCTCGGCCCCCCTCCCGCGGCGCGGCCCCGCCGGCGCAGCCCCGCCGAAGAGCAGAGGCGGCTGGTGGCTGCGTCGCCGCGGTCACCCGATACGCCGGCCCGCCGCCCGGGACTCGGGTTGCAGCAGGAGGGAGCGAGGTTAGACAGCTTAAACGCGGGGGAGGGGCTGTGGCTTGGTCTAACCTCTGGTCCCTTCCCAGGATCCTCTTCACTGCACCCACCTCCAAAGGTCTTAGTTACCCCCGCCCTCCCGGTCCTTAGCCTCCACTCAGCAGCGCCCTTTTGCCCCTTTAATCCTCCCATGACTTAATCCCCGACCAAGTCTGGGAGGCCTAGGATGCCTAAATTTCCCTGTTGGCCTCTCATCATGCCTTGCTGTGTAACTCTGGTCCTTTGCTGGAATGTCTCTGTGCCTTAGCTTTACAAAAAAACGAACCTCAGACTTATCCCTGGTAGGAGGACTATAAGATGTACAGAGAGATGTCAAGAACCTGGGCTTACTATTAAGCTCTGGGGCAAAGGTCCCCCACAAACTCTCTTTCCTCCATCTGAGTGTTATTCCAGACAGACCTTAACCTCACCACAGGACACAACTGAGGCCACTGGAGGCCAGGCCCTTCACCCAAAGCCCTAATCCTGCCCCACACTCCATCTAAAGGACCTGAGGTAACAGGGACCTGCCTGCCCATCCTGTGCCTGTCTTCCGTACATCACTGTCGTTGTCCCAACTGCACTGACTGCCAATGGTTTCCACCACACACATGGCCACTCAAGACAACTCTCTCCCACCTGTCATCCGACCTTCAGAACAGACGCGTCCCTTGTTCCTCTGTTCCCCCAAGTTCATCCTAAATGGGGCTGAGAGCCAGAAAGGAGACAGCTCCAAGCCCTGAGAGGGATGCCCAGTAGGTCAAAGCTGTTACTGGATAAGTTCCTCTCAGTCCAGGCACCCCAGCTCTGGAGGTTCATCATATCCTAGCTGGTCACAATCTCTTCGCGTTTTCCTTGGCAAAGTCAAGCTTGAATGCAGGAAGAACTGGACCTCTTCCACTCAGTGAACTGGCAGCCACTGCCTTTCTTCTACTACAACAACCGTCAAGTCCGAAACTCCCTGGCTTCAGGTACAGTTTGAACTCCTGTTCCCCCCCCCCTCCCCCCCCATGTCTGTTATTTCTCCCCTGGCAGTGTCCAGGCCTGAGCTGGGAGTATATGCTGAAATGTATGCTATCATGAAAAATGAGGCTCAGTGAGGAACCGGGAGAGGGGCTCAGAAGCAACTGCTAGACGCCCTAGTCCTTTTTTAAAAAGTGCAAGAAGGGTAAGAGGAAGAGACCACGCAGAACTTCCTGGTGGTCAGACGGGGGTGGGGGTGGGGGGGAGAGAGGCAGGCTCCCCTCAGAACAGAACTATGGAGCCTAGACAGGGCAGTTAAGATGAGATTAAGAGCCTCCTAAGAGCCCAAGGAACAAGACTAGGTCCTCTTGTTTAAACGAGAGAAATAACTTTATTGGTTTGTTGATTTGTTTTTAAATTGTAACTTTCCCTCAAAAAGGTTCCGACTGGATTTGGGGAGGTGACGGTGAGGAGTCAGTCAGGGGAGATGTGACTACAGGGCATGGGAAGGTTACTGAAAACGAGGGCTCGTACATAAAAGAGAACAGGTGAAAAATAAAAATGTTCAGCATCCCTCCCCACACACACACACAAAAAAATAGGGCTTCCCCAAAGCCAAGCTCCCGCCATGGATTCTTTTGGATTTTTCCGGGGGAGATGGGTGGCTCACCTGGGCAGGCTGGCCAGCCCCGGAGGAAGGGTTGGAGTCGCTGTGGAGGTGGGAGCAGAGGGAGCCGAGGAGGCACACAGGGTCCACGGTCCAGCCGCCGACCTGTGTGTGTGAAGCAAGGGACACCCCATTAGGGGGAGCGGGCAGGAGCCGCTGGGGATGGAAGCAGACAGGGATGGACATACGTAAGTTCCCAGGGCACAGGGAAGATGGTCAGAGTCATGGTGGGTGGTGCGCTAACTCGGGCCCCAATTTTTTTTTTTTTTTTTTTTGGCATGACAGGATGGGGCCTTCCCCACCTGATAATTCTGATTTCCGGTTCACAACTGCCTCCTGGCACACTCAGTCAACGTTTGCCTCCTCTCCTTCCTAAAGAGGTCACACCTCTGACCTCACAGTGATGGGGGTCACTGGACAGGAATGACCTCACTCCTGTTGTCTCTGCCATCTCTGTAGAAGTGACTTCCTTCTCCTACCCAAGGCCACCAGACTTGACTCCTCCAGGACCTTCTCCTCCTGCCCCTGGCCCTCTGGCTCCAGAGTCGTCTCTCTGCCAACCAACCATTCCTTCTCCAAATGTTCTCCCAGCCTCACACCACAGCTGCACCACGCTCGGGTACTCCACCCAACTGAACGGGACCCTGGGTCCTGCCATTGAACCTCTAAGGGAGCAGACGGGGGGTGGGACAGGAGAAAGGGATGAACCAGAGCAGAGCATGACTGAGCTTCCATTCACTACTCCATAAGTATTTGCTAATTCCTTCCTGAGTGCTCACCAGCCTCCTCCTACCAAGGCACATAAGTGTCCCATGCCAGGCTTGGTGCCCCTTGAAGCCGCCACCTGACTACTCACATTTTTTTTTTCCTGCTAAACCTCCCAGACAGGTGTGTGACCAAGGTGTCCAGTTTCTCACCATGCCTGGTCTCCGAACCACTGAAACTGACCTCCACGGCGTCTTCACACCTCTGCCCAGACCCACCTAGACTTCGGCACCGCTGGCCCCACAGCCTCATCCCTGACCATCACACTCTGCTTTAATGGCCCTCTCACACCCCAGTCCCACCTCTCTTTCTCTTCTCTCTCTCTTCACTGTTCTTGTTTTGTTTTTCAAGACAGGCTTTCTCTCTGTAGCCTTTTTTTTTTTTTTTTTTTTCAAGACAGGGTTTCTCTGTGTAGCCTTGGCCATCCTGGACTCACTTTGTAGACCAGGCTGGCCTCGAACTCACAGCGATACGCCTGCCTCTGCCTCCCGAGTGCTGGGATTAAAGGCGTGCGCTACCATGCCCGGGCTTCTCTTCACTGTTCTTAAGTCTGCTGAAACCATGGTCCCTCTGGAGTCCAGAAATGTATATAAGGTGGCCCCTTGGCATCCTGGGAAGCGCCCTCCCAACTTCTCACCCCACCCCCACCCCCACCCTGTGATTCTCACCCGTTTCTGTTTCTTTCCCAGGGACTGACATCTCCCTGTCAGCTCAAAGTTTGCTTTCAGTTCTCATG
This sequence comes from Acomys russatus, assembly GCF_903995435.1. Taxonomy (NCBI): domain Eukaryota; kingdom Metazoa; phylum Chordata; class Mammalia; order Rodentia; family Muridae; genus Acomys; species Acomys russatus. Next base: position 23,970,229 of record NC_067152.1, read on the forward strand.
TAGCCCAATTTGGCTACTAAGGATGGCCTTGAACTCTCATTATCTTCCCCTCACCCACTCCCAAAGTAATGGGATGACAGGCATGAGCCGTTTACAGCCAGTTTGGGCAGTGCTGGGAATCAAACCCACAGCTCCGGCATGCCAGGCCGAGCTCAGCCCCAGCCCTTGGCTGTGTGGTTTTTGTCTTTTGTTTGCTTGTTAAAGATTTATTTATTTATTTATTTATTACTTATACAGTATTCTGCCTGCTTGTAGGCCAGAAGAGGGCACCAGATCATTATAAATGGTTGTGAGCCACCATGTGGTTGCTGGGAATTGAACTCAGGACCTTTGGAAAAACAGCCAATGCTCTTAACCTCTGAGCCATCTCTCCAGCCTCATGTTTTCTCCCCCCCCCCCCCCCCCCGTCACTCCCTTATAGGGCCAGGCAACCAACAACCCTTGCTTAGTCTCCCCTCCCACTCTGTCCACACACTCCTTTCCTTCCTCTCCTCCTTCCCCTGCCTTAAGTCACCCAACTCCCAGCCTCAGTTTACTGTTTGTTGCAAATAGGACCCTCCTGGTCTCTACTGGCCCACCACACATTACCAGCCTGCCCCCACATGACACACTGAAACACCGCCTGCCTCTCCCAGTCTTCTGCACCAGCCAGAGGGAACCTCTGTGCCATGTCCCAAGTCCACTCAAGCCCATGCTGCCTGCCCGGAACCTGCTGATACAGTATTTTCTTCCTCTGTTCAGCTAAGCTTCATAGAGGGAGCACCTCCACCAGGCAGCCTTCTATCAGGCCAGTGCAACTGTTATCTTTGATCCTCAGACACCCCCACTGCCCACCCCGGTCCCCACAGACAACTGACCAGGACTCTCATACAATGTTTAATCTTCTTTCCACCGATCCCCTAAGGAGGTTAGGGACCTAGCTAAGCCTAAAACTCCTCCTGGTCCTCATCAACCTGGATCGTGCTCCTAAGGGGACTCTGGAGTCAGGGAAAATGCAAAAGCCAGACAGAGATAGAGAGGACATGTCGGGGCAAGTAGGGGGGGGGGTCACAGAAACACACCACTGTCTCTATGGTGAGGGGAACATATCCATCCTCTGATCCCTAGCCACACTGAGGAGCTTCTGGGAAAGGAACTGGGTGACTGATGGGATGCTGATGGGGGACCCACTGTCATCCTTCTCCCACAAGGGACATTTCCCAAGTTTCCAGAGCTGAGACACATCCGCCATGATGGCCCTCTCGACGATGCAGGGCTAAACACAGAATACTAGTCCTGAGAGAAAAAAAATTCTCAAAAAAGTTGGTGCTTGGGCAGAGAGGAGCATTAAGGAATCCAGGCTGGGGGAGACTGAGAAGGAAAGCATCCTCTAGCCCTTGGCCCTAGGCCAGAGGCAGAGGCCCCAGGCCCTCCCTAAGCCTTACTTGGAGAGAGCAGTGAGAGTCAAGGGATACTGAGGCATCCAGGTCAGTCACACAGGAGACAGTGCTGGGAATCTGTTCTGGGCTCTGTTCAAACTAGGACTAGGGACAGGTTAAATACAACCTTCCAATTTTTCCAAGGCCAAGAGAGAGGCCGCAGCCAAGCATTTCAGCTCTCCCACTGGATCCAGGCCAGTAGCCTCAGTGCCCAGAGGCCCTTCCCTTTCTCTCAATCATCCCTTTGGCCTCCGAGACACACCTTCCAGCCCCTTCCTCCCACATTCTGCCCATACCCACCCAAACTCTTGAAGCAGATGGCAGGGACCTGAGACTGACCCAGACTCCAGAAAAGACCAGAGGGCCCTGGAGACAAAACTCCCCAACTCCAGGCTCCCAGTTCTGCCCCAGATCCCAGTGATCCCTACAGATCCTGGCCCCAGCTCACACTCACCTGCTCTCGCATCCTGTCCTGTTGACCTCGCAGGGCCAGGGCGTGCTGTGGGTACTTGCTCTTCAGGTGGTCCATGAACGCATCCCGCTTGCGGTCAGCATCCGCCTTCTGGAGCCCGCTCAGCGCCTCCAGGCTCTGGGCAGCGATCACCGTGTGCCGCCGCTCGGAAGTGTGCACCAGCCCCACGTTGGAGAAGCGCCGGCCCCCGCTGCCGGCGCCGCCCCCACCCCCCAGGGTCCGGTATTCCCGAGGGTACTCGGCATCGTCAGCAGACAGCATGGGAGGGCTGCTCCGCTCCGGATCTGCGAGAGGGGAAAAGGTCTGGGATCACCAAGGCGCCATGCCAAGGGGTTGCCTATCTCCCACAAGTGTTCCTGTGGGGCAGGGTGGGACCTGATGGGGCCAGAGAGGCCTCTGGGAGAAGAAAGAGAGTAGGAGTTATAATGAGGTGAACTTAGAATTCCAGGTTGAGGGTGGGAAGCTGGTCCTGCATGCGGCTTGCTCTTTAGTTGGCTTCGGAGCCGGAGCCGGCAGGGGACACTGCTGGGCAGGGGGACAAGGAGAGGAGAGGGGTATTGGAGGTGTCTTGGTCACCTCTCCAACTATACACTTGGACCCCTTCCTAAAGATAGGGAAAGGAACTGCACTGTGCTCCAGAACACTCTCTCAGGAGAGGCTGGAGCTGCGGAGTGCCTTCTCCAGAGCATTCAGGACTGTATCCTCTAGCTGGGGCCTCTCTAGGAGAGGGACCAGGGAACCATGGGGGTGGGGTGGGAGGGGCAAAGTTCAGCCACAGAGCTTCTTCCCAGGAATGAATGGAGGCCCAGAGTCTGGGGCTGAAAGACTCCTTTTCCCTCCCTCCCCATAGACAGACAGATGGACAGACAGCAGAGGCTGGGCACAGAGAGGACAGTGAGAGATGGACTGGGACAAACTTAAAGGAGAAAGCAGTCAGACAAAACAAGTCAACTCTCCCCTCTTCTCCCCAGTCCTCCCCCCCCCTTTTCAATATCTCCCCAAGACCCACAAGGGACGCACAGGGGACAAAGGACAGAACAGAAGCAGGTGGGGGGGGAGGCCGGGGGTTGAGGTTTCACACAAACTCTTAATCCCCTCCCACGTCCCCTCAGCCACCTCTTCCTCCAGCTCCCAGCATTCCCCTGCCTGGCCTTGCTTTCCCTGCCTTCACCCCCTAAGGAAGGCAGGCCCTGCTTGGTACCCACCTCAGCCATGTTTCTGGACAGGAAATACAGAGTGCCTGCCCTCTTCCCCAGAAGTCACCTTACTGAGAGACAGCAGTCAACATACACACCACCTGAGCCCTACTGCCTACAGAGTGGCCACCCGTGAGCTTGGCCTGGGTAGGAATGCTGTATCAAGCCCACCCACCCTGACCCCATCCCGTCAGCTAGGCTTGCACTCACAGCACCCTCCCACTGCAGAGCTCCTGGAAGGACAGACTGGGCCAAAAGGAGACAAGGCTGGGAATCCTGGGACTCAGCCAGGTTCAAGAAAGCCCTCTTCCCTCCACACAACTGCTTAGCAGGCCTGCTGCCAGGCCACACTCACTCGAGACGGAGCCACATTTCAAGACTGCCTCAGCACCAACACACATTTGCACATGTGTGCACTACACACACACACACACAGAACCATTCCACCACCAACACACTCAAGAAGACAGAACAACAACAAGACAAGGACACTCCATGAGGTACCTCAGAGGATGGGGGGGGATGGGGGGAGGGGGGAGGGAGGGAGAGAGGAGAGGCACCCTGACACACACACCACATGACACACACTTCCAGGCTGTGGCCCAGGCATATGCATCTGGGGTTCACAGGCCCAGAGGACACAGCATCTCTCAATCACAAAAACAACAGCTCCCACAGGCACTAAAGTCATCAGCTGCATCCACCATTGCCATAGCTCTCAGCACTCCCGTCTGGCGCGTGTTCTTGTGGTGGTCCCCCGGTTTCTGGGATGGCTTTGCCAAACTGCAGAAACCCAATGGCAAGTCCAAAGATACAGGGAGTAACAAAAGGCCGGTGTGGTCCCAACATCACCGCCATTCCTCCCTGGACAGACGACAATGTGCGCTGAACAGAGTAAACACTGAGTACCTCATGTAGGGCTCCTTCTTTACTTACTGGTCTCCCCACAACGCTCAGGGCCCGAGTCACCACCTCTGACCTTCCGGGCACCCTTTGTCCCTTTCACCACAGTTACCATCCTTTGTGAGGCTCCCCAAGTGATGTTGACACACAGTGATTTGAAGACAATTGTTTTATATCTATACCCCTCTAGGTGTATGTGTGTGTGTGTGTGTCATAAGATATAAATTTTACTTACTTAACTATTGTGTGTCTTGCTACATGTAGTTCAGGCTGGCCTCGATTTCTGACCCTCCTGCCTCAGCTTCTCAAGGGCTGGGGTTTCCGGAAGTGTTTTATAGTTTATTCGTTACCCCTTTAGTTTCATACATTAGAACAAATCTGAGGGAGGAAGCCAGGCCGCTAGCTTTAAAGATATTATTCCTCTGAGTGGCAATCAGTTTCCTCTTAAGTATATACAGTCAAGTTCAAAGTGAAGTAGGGTTAACAGAAGCAATGGTGAACTGACACTCTGCCCACCGTTCCCACATAACAAAAGAAACCAGAGCCAAAGCCAGCTGACTAAGGCTAAGGACCCAGGGGCCATCTTCCCATCAGTCTCCGCCCTTGGGGAACTTGAGGCAGGCCAGGGTGGCCAGGGTCTGAGGCTGAGAAGGACAGCCTGGGTAATAAAGGAGAGCGGGCTGAGGGCTCTGCAGGTGTAGACTCCAGCCTCCCTCCTTCACGACACCTAGAACGTCGTACCCTACTGAGGACAGGAGAGCAGGAGGTCTCCGTGGCTAAGGGCACTGTGCTCTGTGAAATCCTCCTCCTCTTCTCTGAACCATGTATGTGTTTTGTCTGGCCTTATTACTAGACCTAACTCTGGGCCCAGACTACCTCTCCTCCTGCTGGCCCACTTTGTCCCAGAGGGCCCTCTGGACACATAATGGACTTCCCTCCTGGCCTCAGATCATCTCCTCCTCCACCCCTGCACCCCACACTGGCCCTCCTTCCCCACTCTTGGGAGGACATCAGACAGTGTACCAGCCCAAGGTAGGCGATGATCATGGGGACCCTGGGAGGGACCCAGGATGGTGGTGGCACGGAGGAAGGCGTGGAGCATAAGCACCAGCTGTACTTTAGGTCTGCTGTGACATAATTCTCTCCTGGTGGCAGTTGGGAAGGGACTGATGAGCAGGCTTGAGTGTCAAGGACAACAGGGACAAGCACCTTCACTGCCTCACGGAGGACAGGTATCGCCCGCCAGATGCCCAGGCACTGGACACTGGGGTTGGGGATGCTCTCTGGCATGGGCAGAGGCCAGGGAGGGGCTTGTATCTGAAAGTGTAGGAGCAGTTTAAGAACTTTGGAGCTCCTAGGCTTTGCTCAGTAAGAGGGTGAGGTAAGTCAGGCAATCCTGATTTCTTGCTTGGTGCATATCTTACATCTTTCTACAGGGCCCGGTGGAGCTGGGAGGACCAGCCTGAGCTGAAGAAGGAATAATCAAAAGAGATCCACTGGGGCTGGAGAGATGGCTCAGTGGTTAAGAGCACTGATTGCTCTTCCAGAGGTCATGAGTTCAATTCCCAGCAACCACATGGTGGCTCACAACCATCTATAATGTGACCTGATGCCCTTTTCAGCACTGTATGCATAATAATAAATATCTTTTTAAAAAGATTCACTTATATTCATTCATTTATTTCCTCTCTCTCTCTCTCTCTCTCTCTCTCTCTCTCTCTCTCTCTCTCTCACACACACACACACACACACACACCAGGGTCCCACATAACCGAAGCTGGCCTCAAACTCCCTATGTAGCCAAGGATAGCCTTGATCCTCTTCCCTTCCCTTTTGAGTGCTGGGACTCGAGGAATGTGCCCCCATGCCTGATTTAAGCACCACTGAGGCTCAAACCCAGGAGTTCTTCATGCACGCTAGGCAAGCACTCAACCAGCTAAGCTACATCCCAGCCCCATGATTATTTAGAGCCAGGACACCCGAAGTTAGACCTAGGCCAAGTCACCTTCCCTTAGGTTGAATCGGCTCCTCCCCTAGGGATCCCAGTTACTCATTCATTAGCCAAGCAGACCCTTCCCTGATGAGTCAGGGGTCTAATCTGTAAAACAGGGGTGTTAACCTCCAAACCCTGCGCCTGTGACAATGACGAAGAAGAGAGTGCATCGTTTCCAGTGAGAGACATTCCCAGCTGGGCACATTGGTCTCCCAACTCCCTCTGAGCCGAATGCAGCTATCAGCATAGTCTCCAAGCTGCCCTGACCCTCTCTGAACTGTGCAGTTTAAGGGGAAAAGCCAGGGTGATCGATGGCTCCAATAGGCTGGCAGCGGGCTCCAGGCCCAGTGACCAAATCAATGGTGCTTGGGGATCTGGCTGGGTTTAGCCTCGGAGGAGCATAGGATGCAGAAAAAAGAAAAGGCAGGGAGCCAGGGGTGGCGGCGCACGTCTTTAATCCGGGGCGCACGTCTTTAATCCCAGCACTCGGGAGGCAGAGGCAGGCGGATCGCTGTAAATTCGAGGCCAACCTGGTCTACAAAGCAAGTCTAGGACAGCCAAGGCTACACAGATAAACCCTGTCTCGAAATCAACAACAACAAAAGAAAAGGCAGGGAACTCAGCAGGTGGACAAAAAGGGCTTGGGGTGGGGTGTGTTGGGAGATGTGGCACTAGGAAAGCCAGAGAGCTAAAGGAGGGGCTGCAGGTCCCCTCTTTCCGAGGACTCTTTATCTACAAGGTTCACTATGATTTTCCCCCTACCCCTTTTGGCTTTTTTTGTTTTTGTTTTTTGTTTGTTTTGGTTTTTTTCCAGACAGGGTTTCTCTGTGTAGCCTTGGCTGTCCTAGCTTTGTAGACCAGGCTGGCCTCAAACTCACATCCATCTGCCTGCCTCTGCCTCCTAAATGCTGAGATTACAGGCATGTGCCACCATGCCTGGCCCCTTTTGGCTTTTTTTTTTTAGGCATCTTCTCCAAATGTAGCAGTGATTGACTTGAAACTCACTGTAGCCCAGGCTGGCCTCAGACTCTGTCCTCTCTCTCACCTGCCCAAGTACTGGGTTACAGGTATGCACCGCTACACTAGGCTCTAAGATTCTTGAGTGGGAAAATGGAGGCCATAGGGCAGATGCAAGGGACTGACAAAACGAAGCCTTGGGGCTGGAGAAACAGAAAGGGACTTCTGTCACCTCAGCTCTGCGGGGGGGGGGGGGGGGGGGACCCTAGGTAAGAGGAGGATGGCCCTGCTAGGGTGATAGGAAGTAGTAGGCGCCCCCCAGTGGCTGGCTGTGCTAAATGAGCAGGTGCCTCATAAGAAACATTGTTACTTGTTCAGCCGCTTCCAAACCCCACCCCCAGTTTATTTATGGGCCTGATTTATTTTTACCCTCCACTGAATTCTCTTACGTGACATCACTGTAGCTCATTAGAAGAATTAAGGTCCCAGTATCTCAGTGACACCATCTTATAAGTCACTCACATCCCCCACCTGGCTTCTTTACCCTGGATGTCATCATCTACTCTGTCCCCTGCCTGTCACTGGGCAGCTTTGGAACATGACATCATCTTCAGAAGAGATTATGGGAGGGGGGAACAAAGGAGAGAAAATGGAGTGTGGAATCAGAGCTGCAGTGACAGAAAGTGACAGGAAAGGACTCTCGGAACCTCCAGACAGTCAGCTCCTTTTGCACAGACACCAAGAGGCTTGGCAAGGTCCCTGTCTTGGAAGAAGGGCCTGTCACATGGTCTGGACAGAAGTGGGGGTCTGAAGGTACCTGTGTCAGAAAGGGGAGGAGTGGACATGCTCAGTGTGCAGCAATTCCTGTCCCCAGCAGTCAGTACAAGATCGGGAGAGAGTGACAGAGATTTCAAGAAAGGAAGACGGTCTACTTCAGACCCCACAGTACCCTCCTCGTGAGCACGCACACGCATCTTCAGGCAACAGAGCTCCTGGTGTCCCCTCTATAGCCAGAGTAAGAGGCGCCCAAGTCACCCAGGAGCAGCCCTGAGGCACTGCCACAGTCAATAATGCCTGACAGCTTCATCTCGCTGGCACCTGCTTTAGTCTGAAAGCATGAGCTTGGAGGCCAGAGGCCAGAGGACAAAGGTCAGAGGCCCAGGTCGGCTTCTTAAATGCCAAGGTTCTGAGAGTCAGGCCCACCCTTGCTTGCCCATGGGGATGGCTATGCTGTGGCCTGTGGGCGCCCTGCCCCTCATCCTGCTGTCAGTCTGTGGGTCCTTGGTGCAGAAGGCCCATATGTGTCTGTTTTCTAGAACCAGCTTTTCCGCCCCATACCACAGCCACCAAAGTCATTTTCCAGGCAATTGCCTTTCTGTAAACATTCCTGTGTAATATCCCCCTAAATTGCTAATGCCCCGCGCCCTGTTGAGTCTCCCTGTCACTCTAACAAGAGTCTCAGAGATGGGGATGAGAAGAATGGGGAGGAAGGGCAACTGGAAGGGAGAAAGCAAACTAGACAGGAGGTTGAGACGAGAGCGCCCACCCAGCTCCCAGACAGGGACCTCCATGCCTGCCCTCCTCCCTCCCTCCCCCCCTCTCCCCACGCGCAACTCTCCATGCTTTGCCAACCCAGCCCCACTCTAGATGTCAGGCTGCCTTACAGAACCTCACTGGGCAACGACTCCCTTTATAGGTAGTAAAGTAACAGCAAACTATCATCATTGGGTTCCCAAGAAAGGCTGGCTTTGATCCCTAACAGTCGGAGGAGGTCAGGTCAGTCCCAGGAGGACTTAGTTTCCTGGCCTCTACAGCCAGGGACACCAGGTGTGTCAGCTGGTGACATAGCTGGAGCCCTTCCTCTGTCCCATTCCACACTACCTTACTGGAGAGCTTTGGGCCCAACTCTCCTCTTGAGATAGCCAGGGAGATGTGGGGTGACTAAGGAAGGCTGAGTCACCCTCGGCCTCCCTCTCTGGGGGTAGGGGACAGGGAGGAGAGTGTTGCCTGAGTCCCTGTGTTCTTTTCCATCCCTAGGAAGCTGGGTACCCAGACTCAGGTGGGGCATGAGGTGAAAGAACCCCTCCCCCCTTGGAGAAGCCAGAAGGGGAGAGGATGACACTGGGCCTTGCCAGTCACAACCTTACGCAGGCAGAAAAACACAAACCAATTTGTGCAGATTTAAAACCCACCGAAGGCCACTTAGTTGGTTAAATGAGTTGGAATCTAATTAAAGGACCTCCTCAGGGCTGGGGAGGGAGAGCTCACCTGTCTAGGAGGAGCAGTAGGGGTGGGGCCCTGGCCTCCCCCAGCTCCCTGAGGAGTTTCTGTTGCTTTCCACAGTGTACCCTTCCTGGGTGGGAGACACCTTTAAAAAGGATGGTTCAGCCGGGGGCGTGGTGGCGCACGCCTTTAATCCCAGCACCTGGGGAGGCAGAGGCAGGTGGATCACTGCGAATTTGAAGCCAGCCTGGTCTACAAAGGGAGTCCAGGCCAGCCAAGGCTAACACAGAGAGACCCTGTCTTGAAAAAACAAAAAAACAAACCAATAAAATAAATAAATAAAAATAAAATAAAAAGGATGGTTCAGCCACCTCAACTAGCTGTCTGGGTCCTCTGTCCCCTTAGTCTGAACGCAGCATGATGCTTGCCCACCTCACCCGCAGCAGCTCCAGCCTCCAGCAGGGCATTCCCCAGGGGCAGGACACAGCCTTCCTCTGCCTTTAGGCCTCATCCACCCCATGTGACAGGGGCCTCCTCAGGACCTTAAAGTCCTTGTCTCCACCCTCAACTAGGAAGGGAAGAGCCAGCCATGGGGGAGGTGCGGGGGTAGGGGGGTGGCACTACATCCACTATGTAGTCCTGGCTGGCATGCACACAAGCCCACTGGCCCACCTAGCCCAGCACATGTAGCTCAATAATGTTGGCACAGGTGACCCCCACTCAGCTCCTACCTCCTAGACAGAGAGGAGTGGAGTCAACATAATGATCCTCTCCTACGGATCCCATCAGTGCCCAAAAAAAATCCATGGGAAACTGAGTCCTAGAGAGCAAACCTCACAGTCACACAGAGGCCAGGGGGCCAAAGAAGAAAATAAAAAAGCAGAACCCAAATGTGCTGGGCCTTGGTGGGGCAAGAACCTTTCTGTTCTATTGGGCCACTTCCCAGAAAGCAGCCCCCAGGGGAGCCCCGCTCCAGGCGCAGGGCCCCAGGAGCATCAACGCTAACAAATGCATTCAAATCACCGTGCCCAAGTGCCCAAAGATGCAAGCTAGGATCACAGCCTAAGCCTGACCCCCCCCCCCCGCCGCCCCACCCCAGCTTCCCAGCCCAGCCTGGGAGGGGTTCACCCATGGAATTCAAGGTCACCTCACCACAACCCTACCTCCACAGTCAGACTACGATTCCCCGTTTCCAAATGAGCCACAAATCAAAATCTCAAACACGTAGCCCTCCCTCTGGTCCCTGCTCTTCCCTCCCACACACAGCAGGCAAAGCTGTGGCATTACCAAAAATCACAGAATCTGCAGCTAAGAAAGCCTGGCTCAAACCCAGCGCTGCCAATAACTAGTTATATGACCCTGAGGAGGTCAGGCGTCTCTGCAGACCTCCGTCCTCTCATTTTGTTTAAAAAACAACAACATCATCAACAAAAGCGAATCACAGACAGGGTGCTCAAACTGTGCCCTGTACATGAAGGACGTAAGTAGGGGCTGGTTGCTTGTCTATCCCTATCCCTAGCCTTGCTGCCTCTCACTAGCTGTCAGATGGGCTCTGGCTTTTTTTTTTTTTTTTTTTTTTTCCGTTTTCACTTCTAATGAAGACATGACTAAGTGGCTTCCTTAGAAAAGGGGAGGTGGACATGCGGGAGGAACAGTCACCCTCCGTCTGAAGTGGGAACTGGAAAGGCTGGACTGGCCCTAGCGTGGGCCCACACAGAACAGTGTTAACAAGCCAACAAGCTAGCCCCTGCCTGCGTGGTATCACTGCTGCTCATGCGCCCAGGGAAGGTGTCCTGTCAGCTCCACATCTCTTAGAGAGGCAGCCAGAGAGGAAGGCAGCAGCCCAGAGGGAGGGAGGGAGGGAGGGAGGGAGGGAAGAGACAAAGAGAGGGAGGGTAAGAAAGAGTCACCAAACCTCTCCACTTAGCAACTGCCATAGTCCAGTCTCCTCAGGCATGGATACTCAGGGCACTGCACCTTGGCAGCAGGTGTAAACAGAGACCCCAGTCTACTCCACACCAGGTGTTCATCTTGGGCCTCAGTATTGTGCCATCACTGTGAGACCACACACCTGTCACCATGCCTGTGTGACCTGGTACCACCACCACCACCACCACCCCCACTACCACCACCAGCAGCTTCAGCCAGGCCCCAACAGCTTTGCTGCACACTCCACAGGCACTGCCATGCAAAGGGACACACAGGCCCTAACCAGGCTGTGGCCATACATGGCACTGGTGCCTGAGTCCCCAGAGAGACCGTCCTACTTCTGGGTCAGAGCAGTGCCCCTCCAGATGGGAGGGAAAGGCGGGGGGGGGGGTGCCAGCTTGGCGGCTGGGGCAAGTGTTTGTAATCACAGTGCTCAAGAGATGGGGACGGAAAGATTTGGATCCTTGGCTCTATGTAAGAGTTCAAAGCCAGCCTGGAGTGCATGAGACCCTGTCTCAAAGACCGAACCAAACCAAAGGCAACAGGGGCTGTCACAGAGCCATCACACAGCACCTTCCCCGTTCCAGTCTCCAAGTTCAGAACTAGAGAAATAGACCCCCAATCAACCTCAAGGCCACCAACTCTGATGGCCGCTTACCAGCATATGAGCCAGTACCAGTGCTGAAGTTCTTTCCTGGGGTCCTTCTATAACTACGGAAGCTTAGCCTCTCTTCTGGAGTGCAGACAAGGCATGTGGTCACTCAGTTTCTATTGGCTGCAAAACAGCTGACACAGTATGTCACTCTAGCCTGCCTGCATCCCGTGGCTAGCATCCTGAGAGGTCTAGAGGATCAGGCCACGGGAGCCAGGGTTACCAAAGGGGCTCATGGAAGCCAGGAAAGTTAGCCTGCACACATGATATGAGGGAGGGGAAATTGTCTCTGTGATCTGTCCTGAAGCCTCCCACAGGGGCAGAACTTGAGAGTGGAGAACGCGGGCTGGAAGGAGGAGGACGCATGCCCCTGTTGTGCTCTGGCACCTGCTAAAACCTGAAGTTCTCCCATCTGGTTACATCTGTTCTGGCCCCTTGAGTAGAGAGGGTGAAACAGGGTGCTGGGTCCCATATCCGGCACCTACCTACCAAAGGGGAAAAAGCTGAGCCTGGATGGTGAAGGCTTGTCATCCCGGCTAGTCGGGAGGCTGACATAGGAGGATCATAAATCAAGGCCCGCCGGGGCTACAGAGAGAGTTCAAGGCCTGCCTGAGTAACTGTAACCGCTGCTGTAGACAACACGGTGGGAAAGAGGGCAGGGGTATAGCTGAGTGCGGTAGAGTGCTTGCCTAGTGTGTGCAAAGCCTGGAGGGGTGGGGGGGGTGGGGGAGAAACGGAGGGATGGAGGGAAGGAGGGAAAGAGAAACTAAAACCAGCCAGCGGGCTGCCTAGAAAGCAGGAATGCCATCCTGGACCACGGCATGTCCCTGTGTGGCCTCAGGCATGACGACACTTCAAAGGGCACTTGTAACTATGACTCATTCAGCCTTCACAGTAGACCTGCGGGGGCTGCTCTCTGCAACGCACAGGTCAGAAAACTGAAGGCCAGGAAGGGTGACTTTGCCCAAGATGGGCATGGATGAGTGGAGCCTCTTGCTCTCAGAAGCAAGGTTTCTACCCTCCTTTCCCAGCACCCTTCACGCCTGAGCCCCAACACCCCATCTGTCCAACTCCCAACCCTCCTGCCCACTGTCCTCTGGCTGGAGCAAGGGATGGACGTGAGAGGGTAGGAAGACCAGGGGCCAGCAAAGCAACCGAGGAACCCAGAAACCAGGCTTGGAAGGGGTCTCCCAGTCCCAGAAGAGTTTCTAAGGGCCCTCTTCTCAACCTGGCAGGCTCAGAACCACCGTTACCAGGGCCCAGGCTGGGACAAAAAACAAAATTACAAGTCTTCCCCATTCATTACCCCCAGGAGCTGCAACTTGGATGCCTCTAAGAATGGAAACCTCACTATGGCAAAAGCATCCATCATTATGTGAGCTCCTTCTTCCTGAGTGAGCTGAGAGGAGAGTCCAGACTCTCACAGCCCTCCCACCCCCTGGCCTCCCACCCCTCCGAAGGTTAGACCTCTCTTTCTGGGGAGAGGGAGGCTGCTAAACCAATACCTTCCTTGTTGAGACAGGCCCTCCCTCGACGGTCTGGCGTCCGGTTTCCCACTGCACTGGCTTTGATAGAACAAACCCCCTGGTGTCACCACCCTTCCTATCTGGTGTCCCTTAAAACTGCTCCAGGGGTCTCGACAAGATCTTAAGAATGTACCAGATGACCTCCAACCCTGCTACAAAAACACTTACCCCATGAAGCTGCCCAGGTTGGGAGCAGCCCAACTTGGTGACCAAGGAATCCCCTTCCCCCACAGCCCCCTCTGGAGTATCACACTGCCTCATCTTGGTCCTCTCTCTCTCTCTCTCTCTCTCTCTCTCTCTGCATGTTCCTCCCAGCCTCCCATCTGCCTTAGGGCCTGGCCTGGCTGTCAAGTACAGGACCCTCCAGCTCTGAACTCCTCTATAGCTCCTCACAGCCAAACACGGTGCAACCAAGGTGCACACAGCCTGTATACTCAGAGTCTACCTGTGGGTCTCTGGTGAGTGGTTCAGAGCCCCAGCAACCTTGTCCAGATGCCAGCTGTCTCCAGGACATGCCCAGCCACCTCAAGGACTGGGAGGCCACAAACCACTGGCCATCTGATGTACACTGACCACACAGTACCTCCCCCTTCTGGCCCATTTCCCTCTCCGGGTGCCTGCCCTTCTGCCCAGCACCCCAGGGCTCAGAAGGAGAGAGATTCAGCTCCCTGCCCCCCAGCCACTTCCCGCACTGTGCCCGCATCTGATGCCCGTGCTCACGCGGTGGCTAATTCTGGCGTCTCATCAGACGGTAATTATGGGGGGGGGGGGAATGAGCAGAACACTGTCGCTGTCATCTCCGTGGCTCGGCACCTGTCACCACTCTGCCATCTCCTCAGGCTGCTAGGATGGGGCAGAGGCGGAGGGGGAGGGGGAGGTTCTGAAGAAAGGGCCCTCACCTCCCCACGGGTGATCGGTCCACGTCCCCCGGGGTGGTCACTGCTATCCTGGTCTCCATGCTACTCAGGCATTCTAACCAAGAGAAGAGGTCACAAGAGACGACTGCATTGGTCCAGCTCAACTGTTTTATATATCCCGGCACCTCCACATTGCCTGACACACAACAGGCCTGAGCTGTTTGTTGATTGACTGCGTGACTGTATATACAACAGATATACAGTCCCAACAGAGGAGCCACAGAAGACCCAGGGTATAGACCAGAAAACCAGGTCTGGTGGAATTGGTTACACCTCCACCAAGACACAGTAAAGATGCTGCAGAGAAATGAAGAAAAGGGCAGATGAGCTCCAGAGTCAGTTATCAAGAGCCAGGACTACCAGACGGGCCTCGTGGCACACGCCTTTAATCCCAGCACTCAGGAGGCAGAGGCAGGTGGATCTCTGTGAGTTCGAGGCCAGCCTGGTCTACAAAGTGAGGCCAGGATGGCCAAGGCTACACAGAGAACCCCTCTCTCAAAATACAAAACAAACAAACAAACAAATCCAGGATTACCAAGGAACGCCGCTTGCAGAAAGTGAGTGGAGTGGACAGCCACCCCAACAACTCAGACAACATGAGAGACTGAGTCTAGATCCAAGACAGGCTTCGGGAGGAAGGCAGGCCCCGGAAGAGGATGCAGAGATGCATCCTGGGGTCATTTACCTAATGGGCATGTTACATGACTTCCTGTCTATCTGCCTTGTCCCCTACCAAAGACAGCATCTTCATGGACGCTCTGGGGACAGCAGAGGAGAAAGAGAACTGTGGAGTCACCACTGCAAAGGCCTTAAGTCACAGTGTACCCAAAACCAACGCCACCGGAAGCTAGCGGTGTCACCGCACCAGCCATGCTGTGAGTAACTGGACCCAACTCCATTCCCCTGTCCTCAGAGCCCCTGGAAGACACAGCACATGGACAGTAGCAGGGACTAAGCCCATCCTGGCTGCCCTGGCTCCTACACCACAGCATTCTAACAATACCCTCCTCCACTCTAAAACCCGGCTACATCTTCCACTCAGATCGAAGCAAGATGGCGGGGGGGGGGGCGGGATGAGGGGGGCACACCTTTCTATGAATGCAGAAAGTAAGTCTCAAGAGGTAGTGATCTCTCCGTCACTGGGGGCATTCCAAAAGCAAGTAGGTGAAAAAGAAGAGCTGGCCCCCCCTGGCTAGATACAGCAGGGTTTCTCCCACAGGTTCAGCCTCCTCCTCAGCAGCCTGAGGTCTGTCAGGACCGGGTGAGGGCTGGCCCTCATCCCCAGAGAGGGTCTAGGTAGGACGAGCCTGCTCTGGAGTGCCGGCTCCACCCCACCTTCTCGGATTGGAGCTGAGGCAGGGGGAGGGCAAGAGCATGGCTGCTCTTTTAGGAAAACGGTAATTTTAATTAAGAGGCAGACAAACGAGCGCTCTGCAGATTGTCTCAGAGCAAAGTTATTAAAAAGCCATCAAGGCGGGCGGGCCGCCGCAGCAGTGAGGAGGGCTGCCTCCCCACCCCACCCCCCACTACCCGCCTGGTTTCGGGATCCAGGAGGGGCCAAGAGGACCCAAAGTCACTGCCATGATGGGCCCTGTGGTCCTTCACCCCTGCAGTAGGTAAGCGGTATCACACAGCACCTAGGCACAGCCAGCCCAGCCCCAGGAAGGAGGCAGAAAAAGAAGCCTCATTCGGAGCACCCTGCTCAGGCCAGTGGGGGCACTGGCCAGTGCTTTTTCCACTTCACTGCCTGACACATGTGAATTCTCACCCCGACCCAAAGGCCAGAACAATGAGGCAACAGGGAGGGAAAGGGGTTCGTCCTGGATTTGAACTCGGGCCACCGTGACTCTAGCGCTCTGAGCTGCTAGCCCTTGGCACAGAACGGAGAGCAGAGGGCTGCTCTAGTCCGGTTCCATAAGGCCTTATGGATGTCCAAGAGTACTGCTTTCAGCAGCCAGGGCATTGGAGTCTGAGTCACTGCTAGGAGGTGACAGTATGGGTCTCAGGATATTACAGGGACCGGTAGGACAGTACAAAGGGGTTTCCAGCATTACCAGGGCAAGTCAGGAAGGTGTCAATAGATGTGACACCTCATTTGGGTAGGGCACAGATGCCACCACTGGAGGCTAGACAGCTGCTACATTTCCCAGTGCTTGCCCTGGGATGCTGCATGTCCCATGCTCCCAGCCACCACTTTCAGAGGCAACACTGGTCAGGCAAGGTGGCCAGCGGTGGCCCTGCTGGGTCTCCGGAGCCTTGCAGGCTCTGTGGTTCTCCAGAGTGAAGGGAGTGAAGTGAACACTGAGAGATAAGGTGACTAAAAAAAAAAAAAAACAAGCCCTGAGGTCACCTGACCCAGCTCCCATTTCCCCCTGCCCACAGCAGAGCCCCTGGGGCCTCATCCCTTGGCAGAGGTGGCCTGCCTCTAGCCCATACCCAGCCCATTCGGACACATACCTTCCGTACATGCCTATGGCTTGCACACGCACACTCACATGCACTTGTGCACACAGACATGTATTTGCCAGGCAAGGCGCCCTCCCCAGCACGGGGATCTGCCATCCCCTCCCCCTACCATATGCCTAGCCACCCCACCCCCACCCCCACCCCACAGGGACAGCCCTCCCGCTGGCCCATTGTGACCCATTGCAGGCAGGGGAGGGCGCTGACTAGGTGGCCGTGGTGGGCTCCCTCCTGGCTTACTAACCTGGAGACTTTAAACAGAGGGAGCAGAGTCCCGCCGGCTTCCCTCCCGCCGCTCGCTGGAGCCCTGGGTAAGGGACAGGAAAGGGGGAAAGCAATGAATGAGCTGCGAGAGGTAGGGCGCGAGAGGGCTGGGCCAGGGGGCGGGAAGCAGTAAGCCAGGGCCTGAGGAGCCCGTCCTTCTGAGGTCACCAGGGTGGGGGTAGGGGCTCCTTGTAGGGTAGAGACCAGGGATTGGAGGAAGGGCAGGGACTAAGAGGACAAAAGACATCACTTGGGGACAGACAGGAGGACACACAGCACCAACATGGAAAACATGGGGGGGCCCCAGAGTTGGGGTCCCTGAACAAACAGCTCTGGTTCTCTTTCTGGGCATGGGGAGCAGATGCTTGGCTGGGGGTCCCCATTTAGAACCCCCAAAGCAGTACCCATGGGAGCCCAACAGCTCCCCCTATCCAGCCTCCTAATGTTGGGGCAGGAATGGGGTCAAGGTCAGAGGACCAGCATCACTGCTGACTGCCCTATCCCCAGCTCCCAGAGACCTCCCTTCGACCTGTCAGCCCCACCCTGCCCCAACTCCAGCTATGAATGTCCTGCTGCTTCTGACAGAGGAGACAGGCGCAACCTACAGGCGTTCACACTCAAACCTTGATAGACCTTTGGGTGGTGAAAAGCCACCTCCTTATACCAGCCTGAAGACCTTTTGCTAGCTCCCGGGCCAAGGCAGGGTTTACACAGCTTTCTCTACACATTACCTCTCTCAACCTAAATCTATGCTGCTGCTCCTTGCTATGATATCACTTTTTTTTTTTTTTTTTTTTTTTTTTTTGCCCTGGGGTCTGAGGTACAAAGCCCCTTCCCGCCTGGAGACACTGCAATCTGCCACAGCCCTTACTTGGCTAGCCCAAGCACATTCTCACTCGCTGAAAGCCCCCTGCCAATCTCACGGTTCCAATTTTCCTACCGATTACCCCGAACGCGGAGACACCCCGGGGAGAAACAGCTGCTGTACCCAGATGTGGGCAGACTACTGAGAAAGAAGACAAGACTGCATCAGGAATCCAGCACCCCAGGGTGCCCTGGATGGGGACAGTGAAAGGAACAGACGGACAGACTGACTAGGAGCACAAAGGCAGCCTCAGGAGCCCTCGCCAGTCTCCCTCCCCCACTCCCTTAGTTTGTTTGCTTCTGAGATGGTGTGAGTGGGCCAGCATGACCTTGACCCTCTGAGCCACCGTCCTCGGTGCTGGAATTACAGTCCTGTTGGCACCACCCTTCGCACCACCCTCCCCAGAGCCCAGCCCTTCGGGCTGAGTGAAGCACTGGGTCTCAGAAGCTTCAAGGTTTCCTTCAGAATCTTTTCCAACTCTGCCTGAATTCCTTCATTGAACCAGGATGTCCCCCTCTGCAAGACAGCTGCCATGAATATTTCAAGGTACAGGGAAGTGAAGCTACATCCCCAGCAAGTGTCCCTGCTGTGACCACCCACTCCAGAGCTCAGCTGCCCCCTCGGAGGACCTTCCTTCCGGCCACCCCTTGCATCAATATTTGGGAAGTGCTTCCTGAAGTCTAACCTCAGTCCATTTCCTGCTCCAGGATTTTTTGTTTTATTGTGCCTTGTTTGGTTTTCCACAGTCTTCTTGTCTCATCCTAGGGACCGGGAGGTAGGCGACAGACCCTGGGCTGTCATCAGGTAGACGACAGAATGAACAGAGTGGATGAGCAATCGGGCTCAGGACAAGGTTTCCTACGCTTGCGTGTGTGTAACACTCTTTCCTGGCCCTTCTGGTCTAGGAGCAGTAGAGGGGAGTCCCTCGAGGGCCCCTTCCTGTTTGACACACCAGGAGTCCTAAGCTATAGAGAGCCAGGCTATGAGCCTTGGATACCTTCTCAGGGAGCTGGGAGCTTAAGCCTCCTCAATGAGGCAGCAGTTGGTATCTGGGTTGCTGCAGGGACACCCACCCCTCAGCAGTTATCAGGAGAGGTGGGGGACTTAGGATAAGGATATGTCAAACACACACACACACACACACACACACACACACACACACACACACACACACACCAGGCTTTGTACAAACACCTCTAGCTGGGACCTCAATGCAGACTGAGTCAAAGGCTTGCTGAGCTGTGCTTTGGGGGTCCTCAGGGATGAGACCCCGGGAACACAACTCCTCTCCTTGCGTAAGATGTTCCATCCCGGGCCTTGCAGATAGCCGAACCTGCTCACCTCAGTTCTCAGGAAACCCAAGAGCCATGGCTGAAGCCACACCACCTGAGGGACCTGCAGCATGCGGGAAAACACGGGCTGGATTATGGTTCCTCAACAGAACGGGGTGCAGGGCTGGCAAGAACTTCCAGCCACCCCTAGGAGCTCCACCAGGCTGGAGGACAGATGCAGGTAAGGTATATCTCAGTCAGAGAGTGGGGAGCTTCTGTCTGTGAGCACTAATGTGTGCATGTGTGTGTGTGCTCAAATGTGTTGGCCTACCGCCATTTCTCCTGTCTCAGCAAAGCTGGGAAACAGCCATCCTACCCTTCAAGTGACAAGGCATTTTCTTACCTCAGGGGAAAGGAGGTGGGGAGAACTTTAGGCAACTGACAGGGAGCTTAAGACCCTCTATTTCTGACTTCTTTACTTATATTAGAGACACTGAAGACCAGAGAGGGACACAAAGTTGCCAAGGTCACTCAGCAACAGAGGAGACACCAGTCCAAGTTGGTTCTTTTGTTTTGTTTTGTTTCTGAGGCAGGGTTTCTCTGTGTAGCCTTGGCTGTCTTGGAGCCCTCCTTGTAGACCAGGCTGGCCTCGAACTCACAGAGATCCACTTGCTTCTGCCTCCGAGTACTCGGATTACAGGTGGGAACCACCATGCCCGGCTGGTTCTTCAACACACACTATATCTTTGTCTTAGGGAACCCACAGGCATTGGCTCCTGGGAGGGGATGCCACTGCTGACCAGTTCCCTGCTCCTAGCTGTTCTGCTAGCTTGTACTTGCATGCCGCCGATCGCCCCCATACGCCGATCGCCCCCATACACTGGAAAGGGTTTCTCTCTATCTGACCTCCATTCCTTCTGCCGCAGCGTGGGCTTGTTTCCTCCCAAGCTGTCCTATGCAGAGACAAGGAGAGGAGGGTAGCAGAGCAGACTTCCAGCCTCCACACCCTGCCGCTTGCCTGTGCCAGCACGGAGGACCAGGGCAGGGTGTCCTGGTAGCTGGCCCTACGCCCAGTTTGCGCATGAGGGAAGAAGGGGGCAGATGTAGCAGCCTGAATATAGGAAAAGAGCTCTTCTAGGAATTGTCCATGTTCTCTTCAAAGCCCAGCCTTGGGCTGCCAGTCTCTGCCCCTCCCCAGGTCCCCAGGTGCTCCATCCGCGTATCACAAGTCAGTCACTGTGCTGTAGGTTTCCGGCTGCTATCATTGGTCTTCACTATCCCATAAGCGCTATCCCAGGGACAGTCTAGCCCTGGTCTTAGCTCGCTGTGTTTCTTCTGCTCCGGTCCTTGGTGGCAGCAGCGGAGCTCATTTTTGTCCCTTCCTTCAGAAGTTGCTGCCATGACTCAGCGGTCTCATATCATCTGTTCTAGGCCCCCAACCTTTATCTCAGTCTTGCCCTAACGTTACAGAGGACAGGTATTTGAAAGGAGCCACAGAAGGTCTAAGGGCTGGGGTTCTGGGCTCTGCCCTGTGCCAGGTATGGAGTACATATGGGTGGCAAGGAGACCGGGCCTGCAGAAGCACCATAAGATCAGGATGGCAGAGTTGGACTTCTGCGGTTCTACACACACACACACACATTTGCATACACACATACCCGCGTGCACACACACAAGAATGCACACATACATATGTGCACACACACAAACACACACGAGAATGCACACATACATGCACACACATTTGCATACATACATACGTGCGCACCCACACAAACACACACAAGAATACACACACATACATACATGCACACACATTTGCATACACACATACATACACACACACACACACACACAAAGTTGTTTAAGACTAGGCAGGAAATAGCCTCTTCACTCCTGGCCTCTATGTCTGAGGCTCAGGTTCCAGCCCTCATTCCCGGAGTCCAGGGGCTTGGTCAGGAATAGAAGGGTGGGGACACAGCAGGCCATGCTGTGCACTGTAGCCTGAACTGAAGCCGGAGAGGCCTGATGCACCAGACTAAGCACCTGGCATGTGGCAGGCCACAAGAAGCTCTAGAGAACTCACGCCCTACAGCCAGTCCTGCAAGATCCCCTCCACCAAGGCCATACTCAACACTGGGACACAGGAGAGGGAGGGCCAGACCCACCATCCTGTGCTTAGCTCTCACCCTCTAAGACACTAGAGCCATGGGAGTTGGGCCAATGGGTGAAGGGAGCTGGAAAACTAGGCGGGATTCTGGGGCCCATGTGAGTGGTGTCCTTCCCCCCCAACCCCTGTGTAAGTAGGTGCTATTAATATATGCAAAGAATATGCAAATAACCCACAAGAGAGACACAACATCGATGGAATGTCAGAAGAGACCTTGGAGACCATCCAGCCCCACCCCCCTCACTTCAGGTGAGAAAAGAGACCTGGGGAAGGGACTTGCTCAAGGTCACACAGACACCTAGGCTTAAAACAGGATCAGCACAGGGCTCCAGGCTCGGTATTGTTTCTAATAGTCATCTGTCATCTGGAGGGTTAACCAGGGGAGAGTGGCCAGGGCCTGGCACGGAGCCCAGCGGCTTCCTGGATCCCTCTGGCCTCCCCGGAGCCTGGAGGTACTCTGGTGGGCATGGGATGAGAGACAGCTGCTTGACAGAACGCCGTTAGGGAACAAGGATCAGAAGGGCTGGGGAAAAAAAAGAAAAAAGGGGAAAAAAAAATCTGTAGGAGAGGTGAAACGCAGAAGGTAACTGAAGTGTGGCTAAAGCATGAAGAGCCCAGTGTCAAGGTGAGGTGCCTCAGATGGTGTGGGAGGATCGTCTCACACTCACACACACACACACACACACACACACACGCACACGCACACACACACACATACCATGCAGCCTTGAGTGCACTCTTAAATGCACAGCAGCCCCTCCAGCCTCCTCTCTGACAGTGATGGCACCTGACAGCCCATAATAGTCAGCTGGCCCATCCCTGCCGAGGCTGCAGCTATGGCTGTTCAGCGGCTGCTCCCCTCAGCAGCAACCCTCCACTCAGCCCTAGAAAGCAGGGCCTGAGAAGACAGACAGAAGGGAGGGGCCCCGCCAGAGAGAGCAAGAGGATCTTTGAAGGAGTAAGGGGACACTGGCAGCTGGAGGAGGGGCAGGGAGAGGGGGAGGTAAGAATAGAGTGGAAGACTGGCAGAGAGGAGAGATAGGGGGCCTGAGGTGACAAGAAGGGACTTTGTGGAACAGCAAGGTGGGGAAGGGTGCTCTAGGGTCCCAGAGGTATAAAGGACCATGCTAGAACCTTGGTACTGGGTACTGAGACCTGCCACTGAGGTGCCACGCTGTTAGCAGGCACTGGGGACCATGCCTCTGCCCCTCTGCCCATCCCTGGCTGCCAAGAAGTCGACCCACCCTCCCTCCTTTCTTTCCTCCCTCCCCTCCTGCCTCTTTCCCTTGGGGCAGGAGCTGCTTCCCAGCCAAATCCAGAGCCTTCATCTCCTCTTTTCAGAACAGGGAATGAAAAGAAGGGGAAGCGGGCTAGCACAGCCCTCAAACCCGCTGACGGCCAGATTTTTATTATCTTTGCTCAAATGGGCCCTGGGAAGGCAGCGAAGGAGTCTTCAAAGAGCCCCTGAGTGCTTCATTGAGACTGCACCTGCTCCTGCCCACCCACAGCAGGCTCGGGGCTAGGGCCCCCAACTCCACGGATGCCAGAAGCCTTCACCCTCAGTGCCTGTGTCCAGGCAGAGGCCACAAGGTTAGGAAGCCAGGCCATGACCTGGGCCAGTGGGGTATCTAAGCAGGTCCTGTCCCTGTCTGGGCCTGGACCACATAAATGAAGAAAGCTATCTCCTTGCCAGGACTTAGAGATAAGTGCTTAGAATTCCTCGAAAGAGATTACATTTATAGCCTGGGTTTTCTTCATGGACCTTGACCCGCCTGGGTACTCACAGACCACTCCATTCCTCCAGACTCCCCGGGATAGGGACAGGACAGACCCTCTCAGCCACCACCGCTTCTTGCTGTGCCCCCCAGCTCACTGAAAGAGGTCAGTGTGTGTGAACCACCTCCTCCTCGAACCCTGACAGTCCCTAGCAGCTTTAGCCCTCAGCTGAGATACCCTTGTTCCCTCAACACCAATCTGGGATGGAGGTGAGGAGCTTCTAAGAGCCCAGCCCTATGCCTGCCCAGCACTTCCGGGCTTGAGGTTTTGGCAGAGAATGCCAAGGTTAGCACTCGGCAGACAGCAGCCGTGCCCCCACCCCCAATGCTCTGACCACACCACTGAGATCGATGGCCACAGCCAAAAATGAATCAATGGTTCTAATGAACCCTTTTCTTGGGTGGGTCACTGGACGTGGAGGTTGGGGGCACGGGCCATACATCCTGGTGGGCCACTAGTCACCTTTAAAAGACTATCTGAGTAAGGCCAGGGAGAGCCCACCCCCCATTCTCCATCCCCGCTCCCAGGCCTCCTCTGCTAGGTGGGAGGTGAGCAGAGGGGAGAGGGGAGAGTCTGAGGTGGGGCATGTCTCTGAGCGTTTGTTCCATGCACCCTTACCCTAGTGAGGCTCCTCTCCCTGCTCCCAGTCTGAGACTACATTTGTTTCTTCTAGACAGATCTCTAGGAAAGGAGCCAGAAGGGGGACCCACCCCAAGCCTCCATCCTAGAGAACTTACCCTCCAGGAAAATAAGAATGCAGGACTTGGGGTGGGGGATGGGCAGCAGTAGAGAGACACCCCCCCCCCCTTGTCCTCAACGCAGAGTGGCAGGAAGGAAGGGCCAAGCCTTGACACTCAGTGGTGCCTGGGTACCAGGCAGTCTGGAAGGGAGGGACCCCCTCCCCGTATGTCCAGAGTCCTCACTCACCCTTGCTTCTATATCAGGCTAAGTCACTACTCCCGCTCAGCCTACCAAGAGCACTCCTTTGGGCTGCATACTACCCTGGACATTTATCCAGAGTGACCAAATGAGCCAAACCCCAAACCCATATATATGCCACAACTGCCCCCCAATTAAAAATACACACCATCCATGCTAGAAACCACCACCATCCCAACAGCCACCAGAGATAACAGACAGCCTCTCGGCTCCACAGTGGCTATCTCTATCAGACACGTCACAGAGACAAGGAAGGGAATGAGAAACTGAGGCACAGAGTTAAACAGCCAACCAGTTGGCTCAAGGTCACGCAGACCAAAGATGACCAGAGAAGAGGAAGGAATCATAACACCCCATCCCAAAGAGCACGAACCCCACCCAAATGAACAGCCGGATAGGATCCCTGCACCTGATGTATGCTCAGTTTCTCCACCTCCACCTTTATCCCAAACACCTTTTGAAGGGCTGAAGCCAGAAAGCCCCAAATGGGGACCCCACTTCCCTCAAAGATGGGGGAGCTGCAGAGCCCCCAGATCTAGCAAACACTTGAGAGGGGTTGGTAAAAGCAGTTCAGCACTCCTTGCTTACCCTGCTGCTCCGGCTCACCTGGCTCCCCTCGGCCCCCAGGGTCCCTCGGTCCAACCTCCTCCCTGGGAGAGCGGGCACGACCCTCGGCGGTCCTCTCCCACCAGGCCAGGGCAAAGCGCCGGAGGCACTGCCAGGGCTGCATGGGGAGGCGTGTGGCTGGGGGGCGCGCAACAGCAGCCACACACGCCCCACTGGGCCCTGCCGGCTGAGCTGCGGAGGCACCCGGCCGGCCCCCTCTACTGCCACCAGCATCCTGCTGCCCCCACCGACAGGACTCGGAGCTGGCCCAGGAGCTTCTGACGTAGCAGGGGGGTGCGTGGGAGTGGAGGGGGGGCTACGGCGAGTCCCCTCCTCAGCCCCGCCCCTCTACTTCTCCAGCCCCCTACAGTCCCCACCTCCTCATCACCCAGGACGCCCCCCCCAGCTGGGGGCGCCCTCCTTTACCCCTTGCCTCTACAGGAGGAGGGCTTAACATCCAGAAGCTCTTCCTCCGTACCTCCCTCGGTACCTCCCTCTCCCGGCCCTCCCTACCCGCCCGGCGTGCAGAGAGCAGGTCCCCAGTTTCTGCAACTCCTGTGGCGGCTAGGAGGTCTCCAGGGCTAGGGCCTCGAGGTTCAGGGGGTGGGGTGTAGAATGCAGCTTTGTATCCTGGCAACCACAGCCAAACCCAGAGCGCTCTCGGTCCCCTGCTTCCCTGAGGGACTGTCGCGAAGGGTCCAGCACTACCAGTCCAGCGCTTGCACCCCATTCTAAGAGCTGAGGCGGGGATGATCCCTCTCCCCTCTCCCCTTCCTCCTTCAACAGCCCTGGCTTTACCGCGCATGGATCCCTCCCCTCCCCCCCCTCTCCTCGCCATCCCCCTTCACCTACCCCTCCCCCTACATTGTAACCCCAGGTCCCCTCCCCCCGGGCACCGCGAGGCCCTCCTCGCAGGGTCTCCAGCTTCGCCAGCCCTAGACCCTCTCGGCTCCCAGCGCTTTCTTGTCTCGGTCCGTCCCAGCCCGGCGCTCAGCGGTCCCCTGTCCCCCGCAACACCTGCGCCCGGAGCATCCCTCGCCCGGCCGGCCGCCGCCTTCGGGGCCCGGCCGCCGCCCCCGCCCCCGGCCGAGGGGAAAACACACAAAGAAAACAGAAATACCTTCCACTTAAGCATGGAGGCACATTAGGGAGGAGAGAGACAGGGACATGCCTTGGGACGGAGCGTTCCCCATCGGGCGGGGGCGCGGGGGGCGGGGGCCCCGGGCCGGCCTGCCTGGCGCTCGCCCTCTCGCCGCCTCGCGGGCTCCTCGCTCGGCCCCAGCACCGGGGCGCGGTGCCAGGCGGGCGGGCCGGGGGCACGGGCCCCGCCGGGGTGGACCAGCTTGGGAGGGCGCCGGCGGCCGGGCGTGTGGGTGCGCGCGCGCGCGCGGGCGTGTCACCGAGTGTGCGAGAGCGAGTGTGTGTGTCTCTGTGTGTGTGTGCGCGAGGGCGCGCGTGCGGCCGGCGCGGGTGTGTCACTGCGGGCGGGAGCGCGCGCGACGCGGGCACGCGCGTGTGGCCGGATGGTACAAAGGGCCGCCGGGGGTGGCGGGGAGCGGGGGAGGGGAAGGGGCACTGCGCCTCCTCACGCCCTCCACCAGCACGCCCGGATCCCTTAGCGCGCGGCCAGGACCCGGGTGCGGGGTGCGCTCACGCTCCGCCCCCCACTGCACCTGCTTCTCCCACCCTAAGCGATCCGCCCGCTGCAGTAGAGACAAATGCATTGACCCCGGTGTGACCTCGAAGGAGGCACCTGGGGAGGTGACTCCTCGGGTCTCCAAGCACCCACACGCCTTGGGACGGAAAAGCACTCCTGGAAGCTTCGGAGCAGGGCTAGGGAGGGGACGAGAGAAGGGGGACCACTTTTCGGCCAAGGTGACCTCGGAGCGTCACAGTTGGTCTATGCCCGGAGAGTCGGGACACCCCTGTGCCTCCTGGGTCGCGCCCCCTCACCCCTTCCCCTCCCCCTTCCTCAGCTACCACTCGGCCAGGGACCCGGCTCCCCGGCGCCCCCTGCTGGACATCCTCCTAGCCCCTACTTCGGTTTCCCGCCCCTACCGCAGGCGCGAGAAGGTACTGCAAGCGAGTGAGGGGACACTGGTCCACTTCTGAAGTGGACCCCAAAGTAGGCCGCTCCAGACCTTGTCTCCTCACACCTCTTCTGGCGACACTTTTGCCACCCCCCACGGCAGCTGCAGAGCGCCAGCTGGGCACGCCCCACCCTGGTTCAACTTACTGGGCCTACCTGGTGATTCTGCAGACACCTCCATCTCTAACTCGGACACAGACACCACACGGTGACCTTTCGTACTCAGGCTTTTCCCTGCTTCCTTCCCTCGTGTTCAGTGGCCAGTTCCTTCTCTCGGAAGCTTCCCTTCGAGAGGGGCAGGTGGGCTGGGCCCTCTTCCCGTTTTATTTATTCCTGGCATTCCTAAAGGCAGTTTAGATGGTCAAGAAAAGGCCGCCCAGCGCCTGCATCTCTTCCCGGCAGTCCACTTGGGCAGAATGGCTGGCAGACGGAGCCCAGGAGAGGAGACCCCACCCCAAGTGGCCCAGATGAGAAACCGGTTTCCCCACTTCTTGATCTACTCAGCCCCAAGCTTAATCTGGGCTCTCCTGCTTTTCTGCCCGCCCCCAGGCCTGCCTCTGAGCCAGCAGCGTGCCCAGCCAGGGGCAAGGTCCTAAATGCCCCTTACAGACCAAGGTCCAGTTCCACTAACTCAGGTGGCAGGGCAAAGCAGTGGGAGGGACTCTCTCAGCTGGCCATCTCAGGAGGCCAGCCAAGAGCTGTGTCCTGGACACACGGTCCGTGCACACAACCCTAGCAAGTCAAGACCCTGACTTCTCTCCTGGGCCAGCTCCTTCTCCCTCTGCCAGCTGGATGGTGCCCATCTTTTGGCCTCTGGGCACTCACTGGGCACCCTTCCAGCTCCCAGCCTGGCTGGCTGCCCAAGATGGCCACCAAGAGGCAGCAGGCCTTGTGCACAGGAGGGGGCCACAGCTATTAAGCCTTGTGCCTGGCACACACGTCCCTGCAGACCTCCATATTGCTCTATAAAACTCCTCTGCCTTTGGGAATCTTCCCAACTCAGAATCACCCACCACCCAAGAGACAAAATATCTTCCCGTCCGTATATTCTATTTCCATCAGCCATAGTACTATACCATGGTCTCATTTAATCCTGCCATACTGGCCACCTATCAGAAATTAACGATGCACATCCGTTATTCTAGACTTGGGAGAGGCAGAGGCAGGAAGATCCACACAAATTTTAGGCCAGCCCAGTCTTCACAAGTGAGTTCTAGGCTAGCCAGGGACACATGGTGAGACCCTGGCCAAGAAGCAGAAGAAAATGGAAAGAAATAAAGGAAGTAAGGCTCCAGGAAGTATAGGCAGTTGCCCAATGCAAGAGCCTCTAAGGGAAAAACTGAGACCAAGGTTGTCCTGACTGCAGGACTTTCAGGCCCCTCTCTTTTCCACTGTCATCTAACCTGTGGCCACAGAAGCAGAGATCAGACCTGGCGCTCCCAAGTCTCACAGCCACACAGCTGCTAGCAGACAGCAGGGTGAAGAATGACACAAGAAGTTGTTGTTTGGCTTTTGAAACATAATCTTGCTTTATAATCCAGGCTGTCCTTCAACACACGGCCAGCCCCCACTTTCCTTACTGCTGGAACCACAGATGTTGGATGCCAGGCTTGGTTTGTGTAGCTCACTTTTGTTGTTGTTTTAACTTTTTTTTTTTTTTTTCCTTGGCACCGGGATAGAATCCAGAGCCCACACTTGCTGAGGACCTGTTCTATCGCTCGCTAGGTCACACTAAATAAATGATCAGTTCTTGTTATTTCTGATCATCTCAGCACTAAGAACTCATCTGACACACACCCTTTACTCTCCAAAGATCCTATACACACCCTACTCCAGGACAGCTAGCTATGGGGCCCCATGAAAGTGTGAGAATACCTTTAATCCCAGCACTCCAGAGGCAGAGGCAGATGGATCTCTGAGAGTTCGAGGCCAGTCTGGTCTACAAAGCAAGTCCAGGACAGTCAAGGCTACACAGAGAAACCCTGTCTTGAAAAACTAAAACCAAAAACAAAACAAACAACAAAAAACGCAAAAAAAAAAAAAAGTGTGAGTATAGACGTAGGGTGTAGGGGTGTCTTAAGAGAGAAATATCCCATGATTCCAAACCTACCCATCAGCCTTCAAGGACCCCACCTCCCATGGAGACCTCTGAAAGAGAGCTCTGCTGCTTGAGAAGGCTGCTATCAGGGTCTGAGCAGCCTGGGTGTTCCTTATCCAGCACAGGCAAGCAGGATGGCTTCTATATGCTGGCATGATGCCCAGCACAACCCTCACGCCAGCTTCCTCCACCTGAGATGCCTCAGGTGCTGCCCCGCCCTCTCTCATTTCTCAACTATCTTCCCTCTGGTCGTCCTCCCCTGTGGCTCTGCCAGTGCTCCTCCTTAGCCAGCAGCTGCCTGCCGTGTTTGAGGATTGGGAGAAACAGATCTTACCATTTATCTTGTCCTTCCCAGAGATCCCAGGCCCCTGGCCCACTCCAAAGGCCCACAAAAAGGAGAGTTGGGGAGCACCCTTGGGTGGAGTATTTTCACCCTTTTCTCTTCTTCCCTAAGACACCGTAGCAGCAGGTGTGTGGCACCTGGGCAAACATCTGGGCGGGAAGGCACAAAGGACGCCTTTAACCCCAGGGCTCCAGAGGCAGGGGCAGGCAGATCGATATGAGTTCGAGACCAGCCTGGCCTACAAAGCCGAGTCCAGGACAGCCAAGGCTACAAAGAGGAACCCTGTCTTGGGAGCGGGGGGGGGGGGGGGGGGAGTGCAAAGGACCTGTAAAAACCAGCATACAGCATAGTAAATCGGGTGATATGGAAATCAAGGGTGAACCCCCAAAACCACCCATTAAGCATCTGCTTGAGGTTTCCTAAGAATGCCCCATCTCCCCATTTACCTGGCCAGGGCATTTTATGAGTCCCATAGAGCCATCGCAAAGCCAAAAACAAAAAGCAGTGACCATGCACTGAGGTGGAAGATGAGGTGGGGCAGCTGAGGCGGAGGAAGGCACTGTCCCTCACCCAGGCTTGCATCTGGGGACCTCTCCCCTCACATTCCTTCATCTTCACCCTCACTCTCACTCCGCAGGAGAGCAAGCAGTAAATGGCTGTAAATTTCCAAAGATTCTCTTGATTCCCTCAGGTCCGTCCCCCCCCCCCAACCTCCCCTGCCTGTTATTGTAACGAATGCAAATGGTGCTCAATAATTCATGCCTTCATTAGCACATCAAACTGCTTTCAGAAGAATGGAGGGAAAAAGTGGAAGGGGTTCTCTGAGCCCTGCCCCCCACCTCGCAGACCCTCAGCGCTGCCTCTCACCCTCCCAGCCCCCACAATGGAGTGGGCAGCATTCTCAGAGCCCCCGGGGCTCCAGCTTCTCTGTCCCAAAGCAAGGAACCAAAGCTTTCCCTTCAGACTGGGAACTCTCCTTGTGACTGCCGCAGCATCTCCCTCTTCAAAGGAGGTTGGTGCAAACTAAATGGAAAAGCAGAGCCCCTGGAGGGCTTTTGGAGGAGAGACGCTGTCCCCTAAGTTTCAGAGTCAATAAGGGGGTGGGGTGTGCATTTCTAGCTCGCTCCCAAGAAGTGCTGCAGGTCCAGGAACACACTTGCAGAGCTAGTGGGATGGTGACTGCCTCCTGGCTCTCCCAGCTCAAGGCTTGCCCACAGAGGCAAGTCCTGGCAGGGTCTGGCCCACATGGGGAGTGTCTAAGAGGCCTTCCTAGCTCTAGTGAATCCCTTCCTTTTCCTCTCACCACCAAGACAACTTCCTTTTGCCCT
Organism: Acomys russatus; assembly: GCF_903995435.1. Lineage (NCBI taxonomy): Eukaryota > Metazoa > Chordata > Mammalia > Rodentia > Muridae > Acomys > Acomys russatus. The sequence continues at coordinate 24,000,627 of NC_067152.1, forward strand.
GAGCATCCTTGGCTGTCCCTGCCTCCCTAACTTTTAACCACTCTGAGAGACAGAGGAGGGTCTCCTGAGAGCCTGTTGTGTGCCAAGTCCGTGCGTCCTGTCACTGGTGTCCTACAAGCAATAAGAGAAAGAGGTTTCCCAAGATCTCCTGGGGCCTAGATGGGGGTGGGAGTGTGTGTGTGTGTGTGTGTGTGTGTGTGTGTGTGTGTGTGGCGGCAGTCATAAGCACCTGCAGCTCTCTTCCCTCCCTATGTCCCCAGGTTGCCTTGAGCTGGACATGAGGTCAGGGAAACTTGTAATCTCAGCTACTCAGGAGGCTGAGGAAGATGGACCAAGAGTGTAAGGCCAGCCTGAGCTAAGCAATTCGTCTGAGGGCAGCCTGGAATGTATAATAAGACCTTGCCAATAAAAGAAGAAGAAAGCCGGGCGTGGTGGCGCACGCCTTTCATGCCAGCACTCGGGAGGCAGAGGCAGGCGGATCGCTGTGAGTTCGAGGCCAGCCTGGTCTACAAAGTGAGTCCAGGATGGCCAAGGCTACGCAGAGAAACCCTGTCTCGAAAAAAAAAAAAAAAAAAAAAAGAAGAAGGCGGGAGGGGGGAAGAAAGGAAGGAAGGAAGGAAGAACCTTGGGGGAAGAGGCCTAAATGAACTTTAATGGGAAGAGGAGATGAAAGATGAAAGGAAGAGAGGATGTAGAACAGAGGAGTGCAGAAAAGGAAAGAAGATGTGGGGGTGAGGAGGCGTGAGGAAGAGGGAAGGAGAGAAAGCATGTGATAAGAGAAGAGGGGCCCAAGGAAGGAAGAACGGAAGGTGGCCTGTATCTGACCTTAAGAAAGCATGTCTTGGGGCTGGAGAGATGGCTCGGTGGTTAAGAGCACTGACTACTCTTCCAAAGGAACTGGGTTCGATTCCCAGCACCCACATGGCATCTCGCACCTATCTGTAACTCCAGTACCAAGGGCTCTGACACACTCATACTAATGCACATAAAAAAGAAAAGAAAACATGTATCATGAGCCAACAGGGAGCAAATGGGCCACAAACTCAGCTCCTGGAGGGTCACACACCTCACTGGGCTCAGGGTTCTGGATCTGGCCATCTGGGCTTTATGTCTTGACCAGTGAGGGAGATAAATGAGGGGGTCCAGTCAGCATCTTCGGGGCCTAGGGTGGGGGTGAGGGGATGGGGCAGAGCTACTGAGCTTGTCACACATGCTGGCACCTGCTGGTCCTGTCTTTGATCTCCAAGGTCACAGCCACCACCTGTTTGTTTTGTTTGTTCATTTTGTTTTTTGAGACAGGGTCTCTCTGTGTAGCCTTGGCTGTCCTGGACTCGCTTTGTAGACCAGGCTGGCCTCGAACTCACTGCTATTCGCCTGCCTCTGCCTTGCAAGCGCTGTGCACCACCACCCCCGGCCCCCACCACTTGTTTAATAGTAAAGGCAGACGGGCCTCTTGGGCATTGCTGGTGGGAATGAAAAGCATTTGGCAGCCATGGGTGGAAAGTCAGGCAGCAGTTCCCTCCCCATGAAAACGATTGCGCGGTCCATGTGTGTCTTCTTGCTGTCGGCTGGGTAAGTAGGCAAACAGGTTGTGCTATGTCTATGGAGTGAGACCTCTGTTGCACCCAAAAGAGGAATGGAGTTGGCCGAGCCTGGGACATATGCTAAGGGGAAGGAGCCAGACACCATAGTTGCGTGTTGTATGAATCCTTTTACAGGAACGATTCCCAGCGGGTGTATCTATAGACAATGCCTGTAGGAAGGCAAAGGTGGGGACAATTGTCCAGTGGGTCTGGCTTCCCAGTGTTGGGAGACAAGATGGAAGCAGGGTTCACCCAGCATCCTGTAGGCATAAGGTTATTGTGAATTCGAATGCTGACTTCTGCATTCCTGCCCTCCCCCACCCCCACCAACCCCTACTAGGTAGGAGTCCCCTCGGAGCGGAGTCCTTTTTATTTTATTCCATCTCCCCCGACCCTGGCAGTTGTTCACTTTAGAGTTCCCGCTTTTATGTTATGTGAATTGCACCTCAATAAAAAAAATGAAAGGATAGTTGGCTGTGGTGGAAAACACCTGCCATTCCAGCACTTAGGAGGTAAGAGCAAGACAAAAAATATAAGAAATTCAGGGTCACCATGGCTAGCTACATAATGAACTCAAGGCTAGCTTGGGCTACATGAGCCTCTGTCTCTCTGTCCGCCTCTGTCTCTCTGTCTCTGTGTGTGTGTTTGTGTGTGTGTCTGGCTCTCTGTCTCTATCTCTCTTCTTCTTTCTTTCTTTTTCTTTTTTCTTTTTTGAGGCAGGGTTCCTCTGACATGTAGCCCAAGCTGGTCTGGAATTCACTTTGTAAACCAGGCTGGCCTAGAACTCAGAGAGATCCACTTGCCTCCGTCTCAGCCTCTCTACATTTCTTCTACCTTCTTTGGAAACAAGTGCTCGTGCCCACAGGTCACCAGCTCCCGCTCTGCCCAGAGACAGCAGATACCTGCTCTGAAGTCTCAGATGACAGCTGACCACCCCCAGGATGCTGCTGTCTGCAGCTAGGCGGCCTCTCCCAAAGTCTCCTTCTCTACCAGGCTGGGATCCTCCCTCCCTGGACCTGCGCCTTCCTGAGCAGGTGGCATGCAAGGATCCGCACTGAGAAGCTCAGCTTCGAATTTCAGTGAACTTCCTACCATCTGCCCCAGCAACAGCACCAGGCCCACCAAAGCCTTGTTGCTGTGCTCCGAAGATAGCTTTAAAAACCTTTTGGGCTTTCGAGGTAGCCTAATAGGTAAAAAGGCTTGCCACCAAGCCTGGCCGCCTGCGTTTGCTCTCCAGAACCCACATGGTGATTCCTACCATGTGTGGTACACACACATGCACACTCACACACTCACAAACACAACAAATAAAAGGGGGCTGGAGATATGACTCCGTTACTAAGAACACTCGCTGCTCTTGCGGGGGACTTGGGTTTGATTCCCAGCTCCCACGTGGTGACTGAAAGTCCCCTGGAATTTCAGCACCTGGGAATCTGATGCCCTCTTCTGATTTCCACAGACAGTTCCACAGGCCTTCATGCACACAGTTCAGAAACACTCAGGCCACACACATACACAAAAAATAGGGTAATAAATCCAAAATCATTGTAAATGTTTTTTATTTGATTTTTTGTTTGTTTGTTTTGGTTTGATTTTGGTTTTCAAGACGGGGTTTCTCTGTGCAGCTCTGGCTGTCCTGGAACTCACTCCATAGACGAGGCTGGCCTCAAACTCATAGAGATCTGCCTACCTCTGCATCCCGAGAGCTGGGATTAAAGGCTTAATTTGATTTTTTTTTTTTTTTTTTTTTTTTTTTTTCGAGACAGGGTTTCTCTATGTAGCCTTGGCTGTCCTGGACTCGCTTTGTAGACCAGGCTGGCCTCGAATTCACAGCGATCCACCTGCCTCTGCCTCCCGAGTTCTGGGATTAAAGGCGTGCGCCACCACGCCCGGCTCTTAATTTGATTTTTAAAAAGCCCTGTGGAAGGGCTAGAGAGATAGCTCAGAGGTTAAGAGCACTGACTGCTGTTCCAAAGGTCATGAGTTCAATTCCCAGGAACCACATGGTAGTCAGCTTGAACAACTAGCAAAACTGTTCTTTCTTTTTTTTTTTTTTTGCCGGGGGTGGGGGGGTGGGGGGGTGAGACAGGGTTTCCCTGTGTAGCCCTGGCTGTCCTGAAACTTGCTCTGTAGAATAGGCTGGCCTCAAACTCAGAGATCTGCCTGCCTCCCTAGTGCTGGGGTTAAAGGCATGTGCCACCACTGTCTACCTTTTATTTTATTTATTTATTTTTAAAGATTTGTTTATTTATTATTATGTATACAGTGCTCTGCCTGCATGTACAGAGGAGGGCATCTGATCACATTATAGATGTCTGTGAGCCACCATGTGGTTCCTGGGAATTGAACTCAGGATCTTTGGAAGAGCAATCAGTGCCCTTAACTTCTGAAACATCTCTCCAGCCCCTTTTATTTTTTTAATAAAAATTTTATGTGCATGTATATTTTGCCTAGTCTGGGTGGAGACCCCAAGAAGGTATTGAATCCCCTAGAATTGGAGTTATAGACAGTTGGAAGCCACTATATAGGTGCAGAGAATTGAACTCAGGTTCTCTGGAAAAGTAGCAAGTACTAAGCCAACTCTACAGGCCAAGATCTTGTCTTAAAATTCTTGAGGCCAGGAAGCTTGCTCCGTGGGTAAAGGTGCTAGGCGCCAAACCCTGACTTTAGTCCCTAGAACAGACAAGGTAGAAAGAGAAAACCAATTCCTGCAAGCTTCCCTCTGCCTTACACACACACACACACACACACACACACCTTGCCACACTTACACACATACCCACACACAAATAAGTAAATATAAAATAATTCCCTATGTAGTTGAAGGTGGCCTTGACCTCCTGATCCTCCTGCCTTTTCCTAAGTGCTAGAATTACAGGAGTGCACGACCATGCCTCGCTCCTCAAAATTAATAAACGGAAAAAAATTTAAAGGCCTGGGTGTGCAGCTTGAGTGCAAGCAAGAACCTGGGTACTATTCCCAGCACAGCAAAATAAAAACCAAACCAAACAACCAGGTCAGTGATGGCAGGTGGCTCACGCCTTTAATCCGAGCACTCAGGAGGCAGAGGCAGGCAGATCTCTGTGAGTTCGAGGCCAGCCTGGCCTACAGTTCCCAGGACAAGCAGGGCTACACAGAGAGAAGCCCCATCTCAAACAAGCAGACAAACAGACAAACCCTCTGATTATTGCAATCGACACTAAGACTCCATTCTTTGGGTTTTCACACTGCTCATAGGCTCTGTCCTTTCCCAGTTGTTAGGCCCCGGGTTGTC